>NW_027513557.1:0-172159 GCF_048772815.1 Callospermophilus lateralis
CTGTTTTCTGCTATGTAGATAGATGTGTTTGGAATTCTAAATCAAACACGGTTTGTGCTAGCTCCTTGAAACTTGACCAAATGAAGTAGTTCTAAGTTCTATCTCTATGGTTTGTTTCCTCTTGAAGTACCCCATGCAGAGACTGGCGAAAAACACTTTCGTTTGAAACGGGTTGCCAAGCTTCCAAAAAACTACTAGTTTGCTGAAATCTCAGCAAACATTTTTTCACCAAATCTTGATGATACTTGGTGGTAATGATCAGTTCACTAATCCCACTTGGCTGCCCAATTTTTACTCTTCTAGGTTCAAGCGTTCGTTTCCAGTAACACTTTGAATTTTTAGGTTTCACTCTGTTTTCTGCTATATAGATAGATGTGTTTGAAACTCTAAATCAACCACGGTTTGTGCTAGCTCCTTGAAACTTGACCAAATGAAGAAGTTCAATGTTGCATCTCTATGGTTTGTTTCCTCTTGAAGTACACCATGCAGAGACTGGCGAAAAACACTTTCGTTTGAAACGCGTTGCCAAACTTCCAAAAAACTACTAGTTTGCTGAAATCTCAGCAAACATTTTTTCACCAAATCTTGATGATACTTGGTGGTAATGATCAGTTCACTAATCCCACTTGGCTGCCCAATTTTTACTCTTCTAGGTTCAAGAGTTCCTTTCCAGTAACACTTTGAATTTTTAGGTTTCACTCTGTTTTCTGCTATATAGATAGATGTGTTTGAAACTCTAAATCAAAAACGGTTTGTGCAAGCTCCTTGAAACTTGACCAAATGAAGAAGTTCTATGTTCCATCTCTATGGTTTGTTTCCTCTTGAAGTACACCATGCAGAGACTGGCGAAAAACACTTTCGTTTGAAAGGGGTTGCCAAGCTTCCAAAAAACTACTAGTTTGCTCAAATCTCAGCAAAATATTTTTTCACCAAAACTTGATGATACTTGGTAATAATGATCAGTTCACTAATAACACTTGGCTGCCCAACTTTCACTCTTCTAGGTTCAAGCGTTCATTTCCAGCAACACTTTGAATTTTTAGGTTTCACTCTGTTTTCTGCTATATAGATAGATGTGTTTGAAACTCTGAATCAAACACGGTTTGTGCTAGCTCCTTGAAACTTGACCAAATGAAGTAGTTCTAAGTTCTATCTCTATGGTTTGTTTCCTCTTGAATACCCCATGCAGAGACTGGCGAAAAACACTTTCATTTTAAAGGGGTTGCCAAGCTTCAAAAAACTACTAGTTTGCTGAAATCTCAGAAAACATTTTTTCACCAAAACTTGATGATACTGGGTGGTAATGATCAGTTCACTAAGCCCACTTGGCTGCCCAACTTTCACTCTTCTAGGTTCAAGCGTTCGTTTCCAGCAACACTTTGAATTTTTGGGTTTCACTCTGTTTTCTGCTATATAGATAGATGTGTTTGGAATTCTAAATCAAACACGGTTTGTGCTAGCTCCTTGAAACTTGACCAAATGAAGTAGTTCTAAGTTCTATCTCTATGGTTTGTTTCCTCTTGAAGTACCCCATGCAGAGACTGGCGAAAAACACTTTCGTTTGAAAGGGGTTGCCAAGCTTCCAAAAAACTACTAGTTTGCTGAAATCTCAGCAAACATTTTTTCACCAAATCTTGATGATACTTGGTGGTAATGATCAGTTCACTATTCCCACTTGGCTGCACAATTTTTACTCTTCTAGGTTCAAGCGTTCCTTTCCAGTAACACTTTGAATTTTTAGGTTTCACTCTGTTTTCCGCTATATAGATAGATGTGTTTGGAATTCTAAATCAAACACGGTTTGTGCTAGCTCCTTGAAACTTGACCAAATGAAGTAGTTCTATGTTCCATCTCTATTGTTTGTTTCCTCTTGAAGTACACCATGCAGAGACTGGCGAAAAACACTTTCGTTTGAAAGAAGTGGCCAAGCTTCCAAAAAACTACTAGTTTGCTGAAATCTCAGCAAAACTTTTTTCACCAAATCTTAATGATACTTGGTGGTAATGATCAGTTCACTAATCCCACTTGGCTACCCAATTTTTATTCTTCTAGGTTGAAGCATTCGTTTCCAGTAACAGTTTGAAGTTTTAGGTTTCACTCTGTTTTCTCCTACATAGATAGATGTGTTTGGAATTCTAAATCAAACACGGTTTGTGCTAGCTCCTTGAAACTTGACCAAATGAAGTAGTTCTAAGTTCTATCTCTATGGTTTGTTTCCTCTTGAAGTACCCCATGCAGAGACTGGCGCAAAACACTTTCGTTTGAAAGGGGTTGCCAAGCTTCCAAAAAACTACTAGTTTGCTGAAATCTCAGCAAACATTTTTTCACATAATCTTGATGATACTTGGTGGTAATGATCAGATCACTAATCCCACTTGGCTGCCCAACTTTCACTCTTCTAGGTTCAAGCGTTCGTTTCCAGTAACACTTTCAATTTTTAGGTTTCACTCTGTTTTTTGCGATAGAGATAGATGTGTTTGAAACTCTAAATCAAACACGGTTTGTGCTAGCTCCTTGAAACTTGACCAAATGAAGTAGTTCTAAGTTCTATCTCTATGGTTTGTTTCCTCTTGAAGTACCCCATGCAGAGACTGGCGAAAACACATTCGTTTGAAAGGGGTTGCCAAGCTTCCAAAAAACTACTAGTTTGCTGAAATCTCAGCAAACATTTTTTCACCAAAACTTGATGATACTGGGTGGTAATGATCAGTTCACTAATCCCACTTGGCTGCCCAACTTTCACTCTTCTAGGTTCAAGCGTTCGTTTCCAGTAACACTTTGAATTTTTAGGTTTCACTCTGTTTTCTCCTACATAGATAGATGTGTTTGGAATTCTAAATCAAACACGGTTTGTGCTAGGTCCTTGAAACTTGACCAAATGGAGTAGTTCTAAGTTCTATCTCTATGGTATGTTTCCTCTTGAAGTAAACCATGCAGAGACTGGCGAAAAACACTTTCGTTTGAAAGGGGTTGCCAAGCTTCCAAAAAACTACTAGTTTGCTGAAATGTCAGCAAACATTTTTTCACCAAAACTTGATGATACTTGGTGGTAATGATCAGTTCACTAATCCCACTTGGCTGCCCAACTTTCATTCTTCTAGGTTCAAGCGTTCCTTTCCAGTAACACTTTGAATTTTTAGGTTTCACTCTGTTTTCCGCTATATAGATAGATGTGTTTGGAATTCTAAAAAAAACACGGTTTGTGCTAGCTCCTTGAAACTTGACCAAATGAAGTAGTTCTAAGTTCTATCTCTATGGTTTGTTTCCTCTTGAAGTACGCCATGCAGAGACTGGCGAAAAACACTTTCGTTTGAAAGAAGTGGCCAAGCTTCCAAAAAACTACTAGTTTGCTGAAATCTCAGCAAAACTTTTTTCACCAAATCTTAATGATACTTGGTGGTAATCATCAGTTCACTAAGCCCACTTGGCTGCCCAATTTTTACTCTTCTAGGTTCAAGCGTTCGTTTCCAGTAACACTTTGAATTTTTAGGTTTCACTCTGTTTTCTGCTATGTAGATAGATGTGTTTGGAATTCTAAATCAAACACGGTTTGTGCTAGCTCCTTGAAACTTGACCAAATGAAGTAGTTCTAAGTTCTATCTCTATGGTTTGTTTCCTCTTGAAGTACCCCATGCAGAGACTGGCGAAAAACACTTTCGTTTGAAAGGGGTTGCCAAGCTTCCAAAAAACTACTAGTTTGCTGAAATCTCAGCAAACATTTTTTCACCAAATCTTGATGATACTTGGTGGTAATGATCAGTTCACTATTCCCACTTGGCTGCACAATTTTTACTCTTCTAGGTTCAAGCGTTCCTTTCCAGTAACTCTTTGAATTTTTAGGTTTCACTCTGTTTTCCGCTATATAGATAGATGTGTTTGGAATTCTAAATCAAACACGGTTTGTGCTAGCTCCTTGAAACTTGACCAAATGAAGTAGTTCTATGTTCCATCTCTATTGTTTGTTTCCTCTTGAAGTACACCATGCAGAGACTGGCGAAAAACACTTTCGTTTGAAAGAAGTGGCCAAGCTTCCAAAAAACTACTAGTTTGCTGAAATCTCAGCAAAACTTTTTTCACCAAATCTTAATGATACTTGGTGGTAATGATCAGTTCACTAATCCCACTTGGCTACCCAATTTTTATTCTTCTAGGTTGAAGCATTCGTTTCCAGTAACAGTTTGAAGTTTTAGGTTTCACTCTGTTTTCTCCTACATAGATAGATGTGTTTGGAATTCTAAATCAAACACGGTTTGTGCTAGCTCCTTGAAACTTGACGAAATGAAGTAGTTCTAAGTTCTATCTCTATGGTTTGTTTCCTCTTGAAGTACCCCATGCAGAGACTGGCGCAAAACACTTTCGTTTGAAAGGGGTTGCCAAGCTTCCAAAAAACTACTAGTTTGCTGAAATCTCAGCAAACATTTTTTCACATAATCTTGATGATACTTGGTGGTAATGATCAGATCACTAATCCCACTTGGCTGCCCAACTTTCACTCTTCTAGGTTCAAGCGTTCGTTTCCAGTAACACTTTCAATTTTTAGGTTTCACTCTGTTTTTTGCGATAGAGATAGATGTGTTTGAAACTCTAAATCAAACACGGTTTGTGCTAGCTCCTTGAAACTTGACCAAATGAAGTAGTTCTAAGTTCTATCTCTATGGTTTGTTTCCTCTTGAAGTACCCCATGCAGAGACTGGCGAAAACACATTCGTTTGAAAGGGGTTGCCAAGCTTCCAAAAAACTACTAGTTTGCTGAAATCTCAGCAAACATTTTTTCACCAAAACTTGATGATACTTGGTGGTAATGATCAGTTCACTAATCCCACTTGGCTGCCCAACTTTCACTCTTCTAGGTTCAAGCGTTCGTTTCCAGTAACACTTTGAATTTTTAGGTTTCACTCTGTTTTCTCCTACATAGATAGATGTGTTTGGAATTCTAAATCAAACACGGTTTGTGCTAGGTCCTTGAAACTTGACCAAATGGAGTAGTTCTAAGTTCTATCTCTATGGTATGTTTCCTCTTGAAGTAAACCATGCAGAGACTGGCGAAAAACACTTTCGTTTGAAAGGGGTTGCCAAGCTTCCAAAAAACTACTAGTTTGCTGAAATGTCAGCAAACATTTTTTCACCAAAACTTGATGATACTTGGTGGTAATGATCAGTTCACTAATCCCACTTGGCTGCCCAACTTTCATTCTTCTAGGTTCAAGCGTTCCTTTCCAGTAACACTTTGAATTTTTAGGTTTCACTCTGTTTTCCGCTATATAGATAGATGTGTTTGGAATTCTAAAAAAAACACGGTTTGTGCTAGCTCCTTGAAACTTGACCAAATGAAGTAGTTCTAAGTTCTATCTCTATGGTTTGTTTCCTCTTGAAGTACGCCATGCAGAGACTGGCGAAAAACACTTTCGTTTGAAAGAAGTGGCCAAGCTTCCAAAAAACTACTAGTTTGCTGAAATCTCAGCAAAACTTTTTTCACCAAATCTTAATGATACTTGGTGGTAATCATCAGTTCACTAAGCCCACTTGGCTGCCCAATTTTTACTCTTCTAGGTTCAAGCGTTCGTTTCCAGTAACACTTTGAATTTTTAGGTTTCACTCTGTTTTCTGCTATGTAGATAGATGTGTTTGGAATTCTAAATCAAACACGGTTTGTGCTAGCTCCTTGAAACTTGACCAAATGAAGTAGTTCTAAGTTCTATCTCTATGGTTTGTTTCCTCTTGAAGTACCCCATGCAGAGACTGGCGAAAAACACTTTCGTTTGAAACGGGTTGCCAAGCTTCCAAAAAACTACTAGTTTGCTGAAATCTCAGCAAACATTTTTTCACCAAATCTTGATGATACTTGGTGGTAATGATCAGTTCACTAATCCCACTTGGCTGCCCAATTTTTACTCTTCTAGGTTCAAGCGTTCGTTTCCAGTAACACTTTGAATTTTTAGGTTTCACTCTGTTTTCTGCTATATAGATAGATGTGTTTGAAACTCTAAATCAACCACGGTTTGTGCTAGCTCCTTGAAACTTGACCAAATGAAGAAGTTCAATGTTGCATCTCTATGGTTTGTTTCCTCTTGAAGTACACCATGCAGAGACTGGCGAAAAACACTTTCGTTTGAAAGGGGTTGCCAAGCATCCAAAAAACTACTAGTTTGCTGAAATCTCAGCAAACATTTTTTCACGAAAACTTGATGATACTTGGTGGTAATGATCAGTTCACTAATCCCACTTGGCTGCCCAACTTTCACTCTTCTAGGTTCAAGCGTTCGTTTCCAGTAACACTTTGAATTTTTAGGTTTCACTCTGTTTTCCGCTATATAGATAGATGTGTTTGGAATTCTAAATCAAACACGGTTTGTGCTAGCTCCTTGAAACTTGACGAAATGAAGTAGTTCTAAGTTCTATCTCTATGGTTTGTTTCCTCTTGAAGTACCCCATACAGAGACTGGCGAAAAACACTTTCGTTTGATAGAAGTCGCCAAGCTTCCAAAAAACTACTAGTTTGCTGAAATCTCAGCAAAACTTTTTTCACCAAATCTTAATGATACTTGGTGGTAATGATCAGTTCACTAAGCCCACTTGGCTGCCCAATTTTTACTCTTCTAGGTTCAAGCGTTCGTTTCCAGTAACACTTTGAATTTTTAGGTTTCACTCTGTTTTCTGGTATATAAATAGATGTGTTTGGAATTCTAAATCAAACACGGTTTGTGCTAGCTCCTTGAAACTTGACCAAATGAAGTAGTTCTAAGTTCTATCTCTATGGTTTGTTTCCTCTTGAAGTACACCATGCAGAGACTGGCGAAAAACACTTTCGTTTGAAAGGGGTTGCCAAGCTTCCAAAAAACTACTAGTTTGCTCAAATCTCAGCAAACATTTTTTCACCAAAACTTGATGATACTTGGTGGTAATGATCAGTTCACTAATCCCACTTGGCTGCCCAACTTTCACTCTTCTAGGTTCAAGCGTTCGTTTCCAGTAACACTTTGAATTTTTAGGTTTCACTCTGTTTTCTCCTACATAGATAGATGTGTTTGGAATTCTAAATCAAACACGGTTTGTGCTAGCTCCTTGAAACTTGACCAAATGGAGTAGTTCTAAGTTCTATCTCTATGGTATGTTTCCTCTTGAAGTAAACCATGCAGAGACTGGCGAAAAACACTTTCGTTTGAAAGGGGTTGCCAAGCTTCCAAAAAACTACTAGTTTGCTGAAATCTCAGCAAACATTTTTTCACCAAAACTTGATGATACTTGGTGGTAATGATCAGTTCACTAATCCCACTTGGCTGCCCAACTTTCACTCTTCTAGGTTCAAGCGTTCCTTTCCAGTAACACTTTGAATTTTTAGGTTTCACTCTGTTTTCCGCTATATAGATAGATGTGTTTGGAATTCTAAAAAAAACACGGTTTGTGCTAGCTCCTTGAAACTTGACCAAATGAAGTAGTTCTAAGTTCTATCTCTATGGTTTGTTTCCTCTTGAAGTACGCCATGCAGAGACTGGCGAAAAACACTTTCGTTTGAAAGAAGTGGCCAAGCTTCCAAAAAACTACTAGTTTGCTGAAATCTCAGCAAAACTTTTTTCACCAAATCTTAATGATACTTGGTGGTAATGATCAGTTCACTAAGCCCACTTGGCTGCCCAATTTTTACTCTTCTAGGTTCAAGCGTTCGTTTCCAGTAACACTTTGAATTTTTAGGTTTCACTCTGTTTTCTGCTATGTAGATAGATGTGTTTGGAATTCTAAATCAAACACGGTTTGTGCTAGCTCCTTGAAACTTGACCAAATGAAGTAGTTCTAAGTTCTATCTCTATGGTTTGTTTCCTCTTGAAGTACCCCATGCAGAGACTGGCGAAAAACACTTTCGTTTGAAACGGGTTGCCAAGCTTCCAAAAAACTACTAGTTTGCTGAAATCTCAGCAAACATTTTTTCACCAAATCTTGATGATACTTGGTGGTAATGATCAGTTCACTAATCCCACTTGGCTGCCCAATTTTTACTCTTCTAGGTTCAAGCGTTCGTTTCCAGTAACACTTTGAATTTTTAGGTTTCACTCTGTTTTCTGCTATATAGATAGATGTGTTTGAAACTCTAAATCAACCACGGTTTGTGCTAGCTCCTTGAAACTTGACCAAATGAAGAAGTTCAATGTTGCATCTCTATGGTTTGTTTCCTCTTGAAGTACACCATGCAGAGACTGGCGAAAAACACTTTCGTTTGAAACGCGTTGCCAAACTTCCAAAAAACTACTAGTTTGCTGAAATCTCAGCAAACATTTTTTCACCAAATCTTGATGATACTTGGTGGTAATGATCAGTTCACTAATCCCACTTGGCTGCCCAATTTTTACTCTTCTAGGTTCAAGAGTTCCTTTCCAGTAACACTTTGAATTTTTAGGTTTCACTCTGTTTTCTGCTATATAGATAGATGTGTTTGAAACTCTAAATCAAAAACGGTTTGTGCAAGCTCCTTGAAACTTGACCAAATGAAGAAGTTCTATGTTCCATCTCCATGGTTTGTTTCCTCTTGAAGTACACCATGCAGAGACTGGCTAAAAACACTTTCGTTTGAAAGGGGTTGCCAAGCTTCCAAAAAACTACTAGTTTGCTCAAATCTCAGCAAAATATTTTTTCACCAAAACTTGATGATACTTGGTAATAATGATCAGTTCACTAATAACACTTGGCTGCCCAACTTTCACTCTTCTAGGTTCAAGCGTTCATTTCCACCAACACTTTGAATTTTTAGGTTTCACTCTGTTTTCTGCTATATAGATAGATGTGTTTGAAACTCTGAATCAAACACGGTTTGTGCTAGCTCCTTGAAACTTGACCAAATGAAGTAGTTCTAAGTTCTATCTCTATGGTTTGTTTCCTCTTGAAGTACCCCATGCAGAGACTGGCGAAAAACACTTTCATTTTAAAGGGGTTGCCAAGCTTCAAAAAACTACTAGTTTGCTGAAATCTCAGAAAACATTTTTTCACCAAAACTTGATGATACTGGGTGGTAATGATCAGTTCACTTAGCCCACTTGGCTGCCCAACTTTCACTCTTCTAGGTTCAAGCGTTCGTTTCCAGCAACACTTTGAATTTTTGGGTTTCACTCTGTTTTCTACTATATAGATAGATGTGTTTGGAATTCTAAATCAAACACGGTTTGTGCTAGCTCCTTGAAACTTGACCAAATGAAGTAGTTCTAAGTTCTATCTCTATGGTTTGTTTCCTCTTGAAGTACCCCATGCAGAGACTGGCGAAAAACACTTTCGTTTGAAAGGGGTTGCCAAGCTTCCAAAAAACTACTAGTTTGCTGAAATCTCAGCAAACATTTTTTCACCAAATCTTGATGATACTTGGTGGTAATGATCAGTTCACTATTCCCACTTGGCTGCACAATTTTTACTCTTCTAGGTTCAAGCGTTCCTTTCCAGTAACACTTTGAATTTTTAGGTTTCACTCTGTTTTCCGCTATATAGATAGATGTGTTTGGAATTCTAAATCAAACACGGTTTGTGCTAGCTCCTTGAAACTTGACCAAATGAAGTAGTTCTATGTTCCATCTCTATTGTTTGTTTCCTCTTGAAGTACACCATGCAGAGACTGGCGAAAAACACTTTCGTTTGAAAGAAGTGGCCAAGCTTCCAAAAAACTACTAGTTTGCTGAAATCTCAGCAAAACTTTTTTCACCAAATCTTAATGATACTTGGTGGTAATGATCAGTTCACTAATCCCACTTGGCTACCCAATTTTTATTCTTCTAGGTTGAAGCATTCGTTTCCAGTAACAGTTTGAAGTTTTAGGTTTCACTCTGTTTTCTCCTACATAGATAGATGTGTTTGGAATTCTAAATCAAACACGGTTTGTGCTAGCTCCTGTAAACTTGACCAAATGAAGTAGTTCTAAGTTCTATCTCTATGGTTTGTTTCCTCCTGAATTACCCCATGCAGAGACTGGCGAAAAACACTTTCGTTTGAAAGGGGTTGCCAAGCTTCCAAAAAACTACTAGTTTGCTGAAATCTCAGAAAACATTTTTTCACCAAATCTTGATGATACTTGGTGGTAATGATCAGTTCACTAATGCCACTTGGCTGCCCAATTTTTACTCTTCTAGGTTCAAGCGTTCGTTTCCAGTAACACTTTGAATTTTTAGGTTTCACTCTGTTTTCTGCTATATAAATACATGTGTTTGAAACTCTGAATCAAACACGGTTTGATCTAGCTCCTTGAAACTTGACCAAATGAAGTAGTTCTAAGTTCTATCTCTATGGTTTGTTTCCTCTTGAAGTACCCCATGCAGAGACTGGCAAAAAACACTTTCGTTTGAAAGGGGTTGCCAAGCGTCCAAAAAACTACTAGTTTGCTGAAATCTCAGCAAACATTTTTTCACCAAAACTTGATGATACTTGGTGGTAATGATCAGTTCACTAATCCCACTTAGCTGCCCAACTTTCACTCTTCTAGGTTCAAGCGTTCGTTTCCAGTAACACTTTGAATTTTTAGGTTTCACTCTGTTTTCTGCTATATAGATAGATGTGTTTGAAACTCTGAATCAAACACGGTTTGTGCTAGCTGCGTGAAACTTGACAAAATGAAGTAGTTCTAAGTTCTATCTCTATGGTTTGTTTCCTCTTGAAGTACCCCATGCAGAGACTGGCGAAAAACACTTTCGTTTGAAAGGGGTTGCCAAGCTTCCAAAAAACTACTAGTTTGCTGAAATATCAGCAAACATTTTTTCACCAAATCTTGATGATACTTGGTGGTAATGATCAGTTCACTAAGCCCACTTGGCTGCCCAATTTTTACTCTTCTAGATTCAAGCGTTCGTTTCCAGTAACACTTTGAATTTTTAGGTTTCACTCTGTTTTCTGCTATATAGATAGATGTGTTTGGAATTCTAAATCAAACACGGTTTGTGCTAGCTCCTTGAAACTTGACCAAATGAAGTACTTCTAAGTTCTATCTCTATGGTTTGTTTCCTCTTGAAGTACCCCATGCAGAGACTGGCGAAAAACACTTTCGTTTGAATGGGGTTGCCAAGCTTCCAAAAAACTACTAGTTTGCTGAAATCTCAGCAAACATTTTTTCACCAAATCTTGATGATACTTGGTGGTAATGATCAGTTCACTAATCCCACTTGGCTGCCCAATTTTTACTCTTCTAGGTTCAAGCGTTCGTTTCCAGTAACACTTTGAATTTTTAGGTTTCACTCTGTTTTCTGCTATATAGATAGATGTGTTTGAAACTCTAAATCAAACACGGTTTGTGCTAGCTCCTTGAAACTTGACCAAATGAAGTAGTTCTATGTTCCATCCCTATGGTTTGTTTCCTCTTGAAGTACACCATGCAGAGACTGGCGAAAAACACTTTCGTTAAAGAAGTGGCCAAGCTTCCAAAAAACTACTAGTTTGCTGAAATCACAGCAAAACGTTTTTCACCAAATCTTAATGATACTTGGTGGTAATGATCAGTTCACTAATCCCACTTGGCTACCCAATTTTTATTCTTCTAGGTTGAAGCATTCATTTCCAGTAACAGTTTGAAGTTTTAGGTTTCACTTTGCTTTCTCCTACATAGATAGATGTGTTTGGAATTCTAAATCAAACACGGTTTGTGCTAGCTCCTTGAAACTTGACCAAATGAAGTAGTTCTAAGTTCTATCTCTATGGTTTGTTTCCTCTTGAAGTACCCCATGCAGAGACTGGCGCAAAACACTTTCGTTTGAAAGGGGTTGCCAAGCTTCCAAAAAACTACTAGTTTGCTGAAATCTCAGCAAACATTTTTTCACATAATCTTGATGATACTTGGTGGTAATGATCAGATCACTAATCCCACTTGGCTGCCCAACTTTCACTCTTCTAGGTTCAAGCGTTCGTTTCCAGTAACACTTTCAATTTTTAGGTTTCACTCTGTTTTTTGCGATAGAGATAGATGTGTTTGAAACTCTAAATCAAACACGGTTTGTGCTAGCTCCTTGAAACTTGACCAAATGAAGTAGTTCTAAGTTCTATCTCTATGGTTTGTTTCCTCTTGAAGTACCCCATGCAGAGACTGGCGAAAACACATTCGTTTGAAAGGGGTTGCCAAGCTTCCAAAAAACTACTAGTTTGCTGAAATCTCAGCAAACATTTTTTCACCAAAACTTGATGATACTTGGTGGTAATGATCAGTTCACTAATCCCACTTGGCTGCCCAACTTTCACTCTTCTAGGTTCAAGCGTTCGTTTCCAGTAACACTTTGAATTTTTAGGTTTCACTCTGTTTTCTCCTACATAGATAGATGTGTTTGGAATTCTAAATCAAACACGGTTTGTGCTAGGTCCTTGAAACTTGACCAAATGGAGTAGTTCTAAGTTCTATCTCTATGGTATGTTTCCTCTTGAAGTAAACCATGCAGAGACTGGCGAAAAACACTTTCGTTTGAAAGGGGTTGCCAAGCTTCCAAAAAACTACTAGTTTGCTGAAATGTCAGCAAACATTTTTTCACCAAAACTTGATGATACTTGGTGGTAATGATCAGTTCACTAATCCCACTTGGCTGCCCAACTTTCATTCTTCTAGGTTCAAGCGTTCCTTTCCAGTAACACTTTGAATTTTTAGGTTTCACTCTGTTTTCCGCTATATAGATAGATGTGTTTGGAATTCTAAAAAAAACACGGTTTGTGCTAGCTCCTTGAAACTTGACCAAATGAAGTAGTTCTAAGTTCTATCTCTATGGTTTGTTTCCTCTTGAAGTACGCCATGCAGAGACTGGCGAAAAACACTTTCGTTTGAAAGAAGTGGCCAAGCTTCCAAAAAACTACTAGTTTGCTGAAATCTCAGCAAAACTTTTTTCACCAAATCTTAATGATACTTGGTGGTAATGATCAGTTCACTAAGCCCACTTGGCTGCCCAATTTTTACTCTTCTAGGTTCAAGCGTTCGTTTCCAGTAACACTTTGAATTTTTAGGTTTCACTCTGTTTTCTGCTATGTAGATAGATGTGTTTGGAATTCTAAATCAAACACGGTTTGTGCTAGCTCCTTGAAACTTGACCAAATGAAGTAGTTCTAAGTTCTATCTCTATGGTTTGTTTCCTCTTGAAGTACCCCATGCAGAGACTGGCGAAAAACACTTTCGTTTGAAACGGGTTGCCAAGCTTCCAAAAAACTACTAGTTTGCTGAAATCTCAGCAAACATTTTTTCACCAAATCTTGATGATACTTGGTGGTAATGATCAGTTCACTAATCCCACTTGGCTGCCCAATTTTTACTCTTCTAGGTTCAAGCGTTCGTTTCCAGTAACACTTTGAATTTTTAGGTTTCACTCTGTTTTCTGCTATATAGATAGATGTGTTTGAAACTCTAAATCAACCACGGTTTGTGCTAGCTCCTTGAAACTTGACCAAATGAAGAAGTTCAATGTTGCATCTCTATGGTTTGTTTCCTCTTGAAGTACACCATGCAGAGACTGGCGAAAAACACTTTCGTTTGAAAGGGGTTGCCAAGCATCCAAAAAACTACTAGTTTGCTGAAATCTCAGCAAACATTTTTTCACGAAAACTTGATGATACTTGGTGGTAATGATCAGTTCACTAATCCCACTTGGCTGCCCAACTTTCACTCTTCTAGGTTCAAGCGTTCGTTTCCAGTAACACTTTGAATTTTTAGGTTTCACTCTGTTTTCCGCTATATAGATAGATGTGTTTGGAATTCTAAATCAAACACGGTTTGTGCTAGCTCCTTGAAACTTGACGAAATGAAGTAGTTCTAAGTTCTATCTCTATGGTTTGTTTCCTCTTGAAGTACCCCATACAGAGACTGGCGAAAAACACTTTCGTTTGATAGAAGTCGCCAAGCTTCCAAAAAACTACTAGTTTGCTGAAATCTCAGCAAAACTTTTTTCACCAAATCTTAATGATACTTGGTGGTAATGATCAGTTCACTAAGCCCACTTGGCTGCCCAATTTTTACTCTTCTAGGTTCAAGCGTTCGTTTCCAGTAACACTTTGAATTTTTAGGTTTCACTCTGTTTTCTGGTATATAAATAGATGTGTTTGGAATTCTAAATCAAACACGGTTTGTGCTAGCTCCTTGAAACTTGACCAAATGAAGTAGTTCTAAGTTCTATCTCTATGGTTTGTTTCCTCTTGAAGTACACCATGCAGAGACTGGCGAAAAACACTTTCGTTTGAAAGGGGTTGCCAAGCTTCCAAAAAACTACTAGTTTGCTATAATCTCAGCAAACATTTTTTCACCAAAACTTGATGATACTTGGTGGTAATGATCAGTTCACTAATCCCACTTGGCTGCCCAACTTTCACTCTTCTAGGTTCAAGCGTTCGTTTCCAGTAACACTTTGAATTTTTAGGTTTCACTCTGTTTTCTCCTACATAGATAGATGTGTTTGGAATTCTAAATCAAACACGGTTTGTGCTAGCTCCTTGAAACTTGACCAAATGGAGTAGTTCTAAGTTCTATCTCTATGGTATGTTTCCTCTTGAAGTAAACCATGCAGAGACTGGCGAAAAACACTTTCGTTTGAAAGGGGTTGCCAAGCTTCCAAAAAACTACTAGTTTGCTGAAATCTCAGCAAACATTTTTTCACCAAAACTTGATGATACTTGGTGGTAATGATCAGTTCACTAATCCCACTTGGCTGCCCAACTTTCACTCTTCTAGGTTCAAGCGTTCCTTTCCAGTAACACTTTGAATTTTTAGGTTTCACTCTGTTTTCCGCTATATAGATAGATGTGTTTGGAATTCTAAAAAAAACACGGTTTGTGCTAGCTCCTTGAAACTTGACCAAATGAAGTAGTTCTAAGTTCTATCTCTATGGTTTGTTTCCTCTTGAAGTACGCCATGCAGAGACTGGCGAAAAACACTTTCGTTTGAAAGAAGTGGCCAAGCTTCCAAAAAACTACTAGTTTGCTGAAATCTCAGCAAAACTTTTTTCACCAAATCTTAATGATACTTGGTGGTAATGATCAGTTCACTAAGCCCACTTGGCTGCCCAATTTTTACTCTTCTAGGTTCAAGCGTTCGTTTCCAGTAACACTTTGAATTTTTAGGTTTCACTCTGTTTTCTGCTATGTAGATAGATGTGTTTGGAATTCTAAATCAAACACGGTTTGTGCTAGCTCCTTGAAACTTGACCAAATGGAGTAGTTCTAAGTTCTATCTCTATGGTATGTTTCCTCTTGAAGTAAACCATGCAGAGACTGGCGAAAAACACTTTCGTTTGAAAGGGGTTGCCAAGCTTCCAAAAAACTACTAGTTTGCTGAAATCTCAGCAAACATTTTTTCACCAAAACTTGATGATACTTGGTGGTAATGATCAGTTCACTAATCCCACTTGGCTGCCCAACTTTCACTCTTCTAGGTTCAAGCGTTCCTTTCCAGTAACACTTTGAATTTTTAGGTTTCACTCTGTTTTCCGCTATATAGATAGATGTGTTTGGAATTCTAAAAAAAACACGGTTTGTGCTAGCTCCTTGAAACTTGACCAAATGAAGTAGTTCTAAGTTCTATCTCTATGGTTTGTTTCCTCTTGAAGTACGCCATGCAGAGACTGGCGAAAAACACTTTCGTTTGAAAGAAGTGGCCAAGCTTCCAAAAAACTACTAGTTTGCTGAAATCTCAGCAAAACTTTTTTCACCAAATCTTAATGATACTTGGTGGTAATGATCAGTTCACTAAGCCCACTTGGCTGCCCAATTTTTACTCTTCTAGGTTCAAGCGTTCGTTTCCAGTAACACTTTGAATTTTTAGGTTTCACTCTGTTTTCTGCTATGTAGATAGATGTGTTTGGAATTCTAAATCAAACACGGTTTGTGCTAGCTCCTTGAAACTTGACCAAATGAAGTAGTTCTAAGTTCTATCTCTATGGTTTGTTTCCTCTTGAAGTACCCCATGCAGAGACTGGCGAAAAACACTTTCGTTTGAAACGGGTTGCCAAGCTTCCAAAAAACTACTAGTTTGCTGAAATCTCAGCAAACATTTTTTCACCAAATCTTGATGATACTTGGTGGTAATGATCAGTTCACTAATCCCACTTGGCTGCCCAATTTTTACTCTTCTAGGTTCAAGCGTTCGTTTCCAGTAACACTTTGAATTTTTAGGTTTCACTCTGTTTTCTGCTATATAGATAGATGTCTTTGAAACTCTAAATCAACCACGGTTTGTGCTAGCTCCTTGAAACTTGACCAAATGAAGAAGTTCAATGTTGCATCTCTATGGTTTGTTTCCTCTTGAAGTACACCATGCAGAGACTGGCGAAAAACACTTTCGTTTGAAACGCGTTGCCAAACTTCCAAAAAACTACTAGTTTGCTGAAATCTCAGCAAACATTTTTTCACCAAATCTTGATGATACTTGGTGGTAATGATCAGTTCACTAATCCCACTTGGCTGCCCAATTTTTACTCTTCTAGGTTCAAGAGTTCCTTTCCAGTAACACTTTGAATTTTTAGGTTTCACTCTGTTTTCTGCTATATAGATAGATGTGTTTGAAACTCTAAATCAAAAACGGTTTGTGCAAGCTCCTTGAAACTTGACCAAATGAAGAAGTTCTATGTTCCATCTCTATGGTTTGTTTCCTCTTGAAGTACACCATGCAGAGACTGGCGAAAAACACTTTCGTTTGAAAGGGGTTGCCAAGCTTCCAAAAAACTACTAGTTTGCTCAAATCTCAGCAAAATATTTTTTCACCAAAACTTGATGATACTTGGTAATAATGATCAGTTCACTAATCCCACTTGGCTGCCCAACTTTCACTCTTCTAGGTTCAAGCGTTCATTTCCAGCAACACTTTGAATTTTTAGGTTTCACTCTGTTTTCTGCTATATAGATAGATGTGTTTGAAACTCTGAATCAAACACGGTTTGTGCTAGCTCCTTGAAACTTGACCAAATGAAGTAGTTCTAAGTTCTATATCTATGGTTTGTTTCCTCTTGAAGTACCCCATGCAGAGACTGGCGAAAAACACTTTCATTTTAAAGGGGTTGCCAAGCTTCAAAAAACTACTAGTTTGCTGAAATCTCAGAAAACATTTTTTCACCAAAACTTGATGATACTGGGTGGTAATGATCAGTTCACTAAGCCCACTTGGCTGCCCAACTTTCACTCTTCTAGGTTCAAGCGTTCGTTTCCAGCAACACTTTGAATTTTTGGGTTTCACTCTGTTTTCTGCTACATAGATAGATGTGTTTGGAATTCTAAATCAAACACGGTTTGTGCTAGCTCCTTGAAACTTGACCAAATGAAGTAGTTCTAAGTTCTATCTCTATGGTTTGTTTCCTCTTGAAGTACCCCATGCAGAGACTGGCGAAAAACACTTTCGTTTGAAAGGGGTTGCCAAGCTTCCAAAAAACTACTAGTTTGCTGAAATCTCAGCAAACATTTTTTCACAAAATCTTGATGATACTTGGTGGTAATGATCAGTTCACTATTCCCACTTGGCTGCACAATTTTTACTCTTCTAGGTTCAAGCGTTCCTTTCCAGTAACACTTTGAATTTTTAGGTTTCACTCTGTTTTCCGCTATATAGATAGATGTGTTTGGAATTCTAAATCAAACACGGTTTGTGCTAGCTCCTTGAAACTTGACCAAATGAAGTAGTTCTATGTTCCATCTCTATTGTTTGTTTCCTCTTGAAGTACACCATGCAGAGACTGGCGAAAAACACTTTCGTTTGAAAGAAGTGGCCAAGCTTCCAAAAAACTACTAGTTTGCTGAAATCTCAGCAAAACTTTTTTCACCAAATCTTAATGATACTTGGTGGTAATGATCAGTTCACTAATCCCACTTGGCTACCCAATTTTTATTCTTCTAGGTTGAAGCATTCGTTTCCAGTAACAGTTTGAAGTTTTAGGTTTCACTCTGTTTTCTCCTACATAGATAGATGTGTTTGGAATTCTAAATCAAACACGGTTTGTGCTAGCTCCTGTAAACTTGACCAAATGAAGTAGTTCTAAGTTCTATCTCTATGGTTTGTTTCCTCCTGAATTACCCCATGCAGAGACTGGCGAAAAACACTTTCGTTTGAAAGGGGTTGCCAAGCTTCCAAAAAACTACTAGTTTGCTGAAATCTCAGCAAACATTTTTTCACCAAATCTTGATGATACATGGTGGTAATGATCAGTTCACTAAGCCCACTTGGCTGACCAATTTTTACTCTTCTAGGTTCAAGCGTTCGTTTCCAGTAACACTTTGAATTTTTAGGTTTCACTCTGTTTTCCGCTATATAGATAGATGTGTTTGGAATTCTAAATCAAACACGGTTTGTGCTAGCTCCTTGAAACTTGACCAAATGAAGTAGTTCTAAGTTCTATCTCTATGGTTTGTTTCCTCTTGAAGTACCCCATGCAGAGACTGGCGAAAAACACTTTCGTTTGAAAGGGGTTGCCAAGCTTCCAAAAAACTACTAGTTTGCTGAAATCTCAGCAAACATTTTTTCACCAAATCTTAATGATACTTGGTGGTAATGATCAATTCACTAAGCCCACTTGGCTGCCCAACTTTCACTCTTCTAGGTTCAAGCGTTCGTTTCCAGTAACACTTTGAATTTTTAGGTTTCACTCTGTTTTCTGCTATATAGATAGATGTGTTTGGAATTCTAAATCAAACACGTTTTGTGCTAGCTCCTTGAAACTTGACCAAATGAAGTAGTTCTAAGTTCTATCTCTATGGTTTGTTTCCTCTTGAAGTACCCCATGCAGAGACTGGCGAAAACACTTTCGTTTGAAAGGGGTTGCCAAGCTTCCAAAAAACTACTAGTTTGCTGAAATCTCAGCAAACATTTTTTCACCAAAACTTGATGATACTTGGTGTTAATTATCAGTTCACTAATCCCACTTGGCTGCCCAACTTTCACTCTTCTAGGTTCAAGCGTTCGTTTCCAGTAACACTTTGAATTTTTAGGTTTCACTCTGTTTTCTGCTACATAGATAGCTGTGTTTGGAATTCTAAATCAAACACAGTTTGTGCTAGCTCCTGGAAACTTGACCAAATGAAATAGTTCTAAGTTCTATCTCTATGGTTTGTTTCCTGTTGACGTACCCATGCAGAGACTGGCGAAAAACACTTTCTTTTCAAAGGGGTTGCCAAGCTTCTAAAAAACTAGTAGTTTGCTGAAATCTCAGAAAAAATTTTTTCTCCAAATCTTAATGATACTTGGTGGTAATGATCAGTTCACTAATCCCACTTGGCTACCCAATTTTTATTCTTCTAGGTTGAAACATTCGTTTCCAGTAACAGTTTGAAGTTTTAGGTTTCACTCTGTTTTCTCCTACATAGATAGATGTGTTTGGAATTCTAAGTCAAACACGGTTTGTGCTAGCTCCTGGAAACTTGACCAAATGAAGTAGTTCTAAGTTCTATCTCTATGGTTTGTTTCCTCTTGAAGTACCCCATGCAGAGACTGGCGAAAAACACTTTCGTTTGAACGGGGTTTCCAAGCTTCCAAAAAACTACTATTTTGCTGAAATCTCAGCAAACAGTTTTTCATCAAAACTTGATGATACTTGGTGGTAATGATCAGTTCACTAATCCCACTTGGCTGCCCAACTTTCACTCTTCTAGGTTCAAGCGTTCGTTTCCAGTAACACTTTGAATTTTTAGGTTTCACTCTGTTTTCTGCTATATAAATAGATGTGTTTGAAACTCTGAATCAAACACGGTTTGTGCTAGCTCCTTGAAACTTGACCAAATGAAGTAGTTCTAAGTTCTATCTCTATGGTTTGTTTCCTCTTGAAGTACCCCATGCAGAGACTGGCGAAAAACACTTTCGTTTGAAAGGGGTTGCCAAGCTTCCAAAAAACTACTAGTTTGCTGAAATTTCAGCAAACATTTTTTCACCAAATCTTAATGATACTTGGTGGTAATGATCAGTTCACTAAGCCACTTGGCTGCCCAACTTCCACTCTTCTAGGTTCAAGCGTTCGTTTCCAGTAACACTTTGAATTTTTAGGTTTCACTCTGTTTTCTGCTATATAGATAGATGTGTTTGGAATTCTAAATCAAACACGTTTTGTGCTAGCTCCTTGAAACTTGACCAAATGAAGTAGTTCTAAGTTCTATCTCTATGGTTTGTTTCCTCTTGAAGTACCCCATGCAGAGACTGGCGAAAAACACTTTCGTTTGAAAGGGGTTGCCAAGCTTCCAAAAAACTACTAGTTTGCTCAAATCTCAGCAAACATTTTTTCACCAAAACTTGATGATACTTGGTGTTAATGATCAGTTCACTAATCCCACTTGGCTGCCCAACTTTCACTCTTCTAGGTTCAAGCACTCGTTTCCAGTAACACTTTGAATTTTTAGGTTTCACTCTGTTTTCTGCTATATAGATAGATGTGTTTGAAACTCTGAATCAAACACGGTTTGTGCTAGCTCCTTGAAACTTGCCCAAATGAAGTAGTTCTAAGTTCTATCTCTATGGTTTGTTTCCTCTTGAAGTACCCCATGCAGAGACTGGCGAAAAACACTTTCGTTTGAAAGGGGTTGCCAAGCTTCCAAAAAACTACTAGTTTTCTGAAATCTCAGCAAATATTTTTTCACCAAAACTTGATGATACTTGGTGGTAATGATCAGTTCACTAATCCCACTTGGCTGCCCAACTTTCACTCTTCTAGGTTCAAGCGTTCGTTTCCAGTAACACTTTGAATTTTTAGGTTTCACTCTGTTTTCTGCTATATAGATAGATGTGTTTGAAACTCTGAATCAAAGACGGTTTGTGCTAGCTCCTTGAAACTTGACCAAATGAAGTAGTTCTAAGTTCTATCTCTATGGTTTGTTTCCTCTTGAAGTACCCGATGCAGAGACTGGCGAAAAACACTTTCGTTTGAAAGGGGTTGCCAAGCTTCAAAAAACTACTAGTTTGCTGAAATCTCAGAAAACATTTTTTCACCAAAACTTGATGATACTGGGTGGTAATGATAAGTTCACTAAGCCCACTTGGCTGCCCAACTTTCACTCTTCTAGGTTCAAGCGTTCGTTTCCAGCAACACTTTGAATTTTTGGGTTTCACTCTGTTTTCTGCTATATAGATAGATGTGTTTGGAATTCTAAATCAAACACGGTTTGTGCTAGCTCCTTGAAACTTGACCAAATGAAGTAGTTCTAAGTTCTATCTCTATGGTTTGTTTCCTCTTGAAGTACCCCATGCAGAGACTGGCGAAAAACACTTTCGTTTGAAAGGGGTTGCCAAGCTTCCAAAAAACTACTAGTTTGCTGAAATCTCAGCAAACATTTTTTCACCAAATCTTGATGATACTTGGTGGTAATGATCAGTTCACTAATCCCACTTGGCTGCCCAATTTTTACTCTTCTAGGTTCAAGCGTTCGTTTCCAGTAACACTTTGAATTTTTAGGTTTCACTCTGTTTTCCGCTATATAGATAGATGTGTTTGGAATTCTAAATCAAACACGGTTTGTGCTAGCTCCTTGAAACTTGACCAAATGAAGTAGTTCTATGTTCCATATCTATTGTTTGTTTCCTCTTGAAGTACACCATGCAGAGACTGGCGAAAAACACTTTCGTTTGAAAGAAGTGGCCAAGCTTCCAAAAAACTACTAGTTTGCTGAAATCTCAGCAAAACTTTTTTTACCAAATCTTAATGATACTTGGAGGTAATGCTCAGTTCACTAATCCCACTTGGCTACCCAATTTTTATTCTTCTAGGTTGAAGCATTCGTTTCCAGTAACAGTTTGAAGTTTTAGATTTCACTCTGTTTTCTCCTACATAGATAGATGTGTTTGGAATTCTAAATCTAACACGGTTTGTGCTAGCTCCTTGAAACTTGACCAAATGAAGTAGTTCTAAGTTCTATCTCTATGGTTTGTTTCCTTTTGAAGTACCCCATTCAGAGACTGGGGAAAAACACTTTCGTTTGAAAGGGGTTGCCAAGCTTCCAAAAAACTACTAGTTTGCTGAAATCTCAGCAAATATTTTTTCACCAAATCTTAATGATACTTGGTGGTAATGATCAGTTCACTAAGCCCACTGGGCTGCCCAACTTTCACTCTTCTAGGTTCAACCGTTCGTTTCCAGTAACACTTTGAATTTTTAGGTTTCACTCTGTTTTCTGCTATATAGATAGATGTGTTTGAAACTCTAAATCAAACACGGTTTGTGCTAGCTCCTTGAAACTTGACCAAATGAAGAAGTTCTATGTTCCATCTCTATGGTTTGTTTCCTCTTGAAGTACACCATGCAGAGACTTTCGAAAAACACTTTCGTTTGAAAGAAGTGGCCAAGCTTCCAAAAAACTACTAGTTTGCTGAAATCTCAGCAAACATTTTTTCACCAAAACTTGATGATACTTGGTGGTAATGATCAGTTCACTAATCCCACTTGGCTGCCCAATTTTTACTCTTCTAGGTTCAAGCGTTCGTTTTCAGTAACACTTTGAATTTTTAGGTTTCACTCTGTTTTCTGCTATATAGATAGATGTGTTTGAAACTCTAAATCAAACACGGTTTGTGCTAGCTCCTTGAAACTTGACCAAATGAAGTAGTTCTATGTTCCATCTCTATGATTTGTTTCCTCTTGAAGTACACCATGCAGAGACTGGCGAAAAACACTTTCTTTTGAAGAAGTGGCCAACCTTCCAAAAAACTACTAGTTTGCTGAAATCTCAGCAAAACTTTTTTCACCAAATCTTAATGATACTTGGTGGTAATGATCAGTTCACTAATCCCACTTGGCTACCCAATTTTTATTCTTCTAGGTTGAAGCATTCGTTTCCAGTAACAGTGTGAAGTTTTAGGTTTCACTCTGTTTTCTCCTACATAGATAGATGTGTTTGGAATTCTAAATCAAACACGGTTTGTGCTAGCTCCTGGAAACATGACCAAATGAAGTAGTTCTAAGTTCTATCTCTATGGTTTGTTTCCTCTTGAAGTACCCCATGCAGAGACTGGCGAAAAACACTTTCGTTTGAACGGAGTTTCCAAGCTTCCAAAAAACTACTATTTTGCTGAAATCTCAGCAAACAGTTTTTCACCAAAACTTGATGATACTTGGTGGTAATGATCAGTTCACTAATCCCACTTGGCTGCCCAACTTTCACTCTTCTAGGTTCAAGCGTTCGTTTCCAGTAACACTTTGAATTTTTAGGTTTCACTCTGTTTTCTGCTATATAAATAGATGTCTTTGAAACTCTGAATCAAACACGGTTTGTGCTAGCTCCTTGAAACTTGAGAAAATGAAGTAGTTCTAAGTTCTATCCCTATGGTTTGTTTCCTCTTGAAGTACCCCATGCAGAGACTGGCGAAAAACACTTTCGTTTGAAAGGGGTTGCCAAGCTTCCAAAAAACTACTAGTTTGCTGAAATCTCAGCAAACATTTTTTCACCAAATCTTAATGATACTTGGTGGTAATGATCAGTTCACTAAGCCCACTTGGCTGCCCAACTTTCACTCTTCTAGGTTCAAGCGTTCGTTTCCAGTAACACTTTGAATTTTTAGGTTTCACTCTGTTTTCTGCTACATAGATAGCTGTGTTTGGAATTCTAAATCAAACACTGTTTGTGCTAGCTCCTTGAAACTTGACCAAATGAAGTAGTTCTAAGTTCTATCTCTATGGTTTGTTTCCTCTTGAAGTACCCCATGCAGAGACTGGCGAAAAAAACTTTCATTTGAAAGGGGTTGCCAAGCTTCCAAAAAACTACTAGTTTGCTGAAATCTCAGCAAACATTTTTTCACCAAATCTTGATGATACTTGGTGGTAATGATCAGTTCACTAAGCCCACTTGGCTGCCCAATTTTTACTCTTCTAGGTTCAACCGTTCGTTTCCAGTAACACTTTGAATTTTTAGGTTTTACTCTGTTTACTGCTATATAGATAGATGTGTTTGAAACTCTAAATCAAACACGGTTTGTGCTAGCTCCTTGAAACTTGACCAAATGAAGTAGTTCTATGTTCCATCTCTATGATTTGTTTCCTCTTGAAGTACACCATGCAGAGACTGGCGAAAAACACTTTCTTTTGAAGAAGTGGCCAAGCATCCAAAAAACTACTAATTTGCTGAAATCTCACCAAAACTTTTTTCACCAAATCTTAATGATACTTGGTGGTAATGATCAGTTCACTAATCCCACTTGGCTACCCAATTTTTATTCTTCTAGGTTGAAGCATTCGTTTCCAGTAACAGTTTGAAGTTTTAGGTTTCACTCTGTTTTCTCCTACATAGATAGATGTGTTTGGAATTCTAAATCAAACACGGTTTGTGCTAGCTCCTTGAAACTTGACCAAATGAAGTAGTTCTAAGTTCTATCTCTATCGTTTGTTTCCTCTTGAAGTACCCCATGCAGAGACTGGCGAAAAACACTTTCGTTTTAAAGGGGTTGCCAAGCTTCAAAAAACTACTAGTTTGCTGAAATCTCAGAAAACATTTTTTCAACAAAACTTGATGATACTGGGTGGTAATGATCAGTTCACTAAGCCCACTTGGCTGCCCAACTTTCACTCTTCTAGGTTCAAGCGTTCGTTTCCAGCAACACTTTGAATTTTTGGGTTTCACTCTGTTTTCTGCTATATAGATAGATGTGTTTGAAACTCTGAATCAAACACGGTTTGTGCTAGCTCCTTGAAACTTGACCAAATGAAGTAGTTCTAAGTTCTATCTCTATGGTTTGTTTCCTCTTGAAGTACCCCATGCAGAGACTGGCGAAAAACACTTTCGTTTGAAAGGGGTTGCCAAGCTTCCAAAAAACTACTAGTTTGCTGAAATCTCAGCAAACATTTTTTCACCAAATCTTGATGATACTTGGTGGTAATGATCAGTTCACTAATCCCACTTGGCTGCCCAATTTTTACTCTTCTAGGTTCAAGCGTTCGTTTCCAGTAACACTTTGAATTTTTAGGTTTCACTCCGTTTCTGATATATAGATAGATGTGTTTGAAACTCTAAATCAAACACGGTTTGTGCTAGCTCCTTGAAACTTGACCAAATGAAGTAGTTCTATGTTCCATCTCTATGATTTGTTTCCTCTTGAAATACACCATGCAGAGAATGGCGAAAAACACTTTCGTTTGAAAGGGGTTGCCAAGCTTCCAAAAAACTACTAGTTTGCTGAAATCTCAGCAAAACTTTTTTCACCAAATCTTAATGATACTTGGTGGTAATGATCAGTTCACTAAGCCCACTTGGCTGCCCAATTTTTACTCTTCTAGGTTCAAGCGTTCGTTTCCAGTAACACTTTGAATTTTTAGGTTTCACTCTGTTTTCTCCTACATAGATAGATGTGTTTGGAATTCTAAATCAAACACGGTTTGTGCTAGCTCCTGGAAACTTGACCAAATGAAGTAGTTCTAAGTTCTATCTCTATGGTTTGTTTCCTCTTGAAGTACCCCATGCAGAGACTGGCGAAAAACACTTTCGTTTGAACGAGGTTTCCAAGCTTCCAAAAAACTACTATTTTGTTGAAATCTCAGCAAACAGTTTTTCACCAAAACTTGATGATACTTGGTGGTAATGATCAGTTCACTAATCCCACTTGGCTGCCCAACTTTCACTCTTCTAGGTTCAAGCGTTCGTTTCCAGTAACACTTTGAATTTTTAGGTTTCACTCTGTTTTCTGCTATATAAATAGATGTGTTTGAAACTCTGAATCAAACACGGTTTGTGCTAGCTCCTTGAAACTTGACCAAATGAAGTAGTTCTAAGTTCTATCTCTATGGTTTGTTTCCTCTTGAAGTACCCCATGCAGAGACTGGCGAAAAACACTTTCGTTTGAACGGGGTTTCCAAGCTTCCAAAAAACTACTATTTGCTGAAATCTCAGCAAACAGTTTTTCACCAAAACTTGATGATACTTGGTAGTAATGATCAGTTCACTAATCCCACTTGGCTGCCCAACTTTCACTCTTCTAGGTTCATGCGTTCGTTTCCAGTAACACTTTGAATTTTTAGGTTTCACTCTGTTTTCTGCTATATAAATAGATGTGTTTGAAACACTGAATCAAACACGGTTTGTGCTAGCTCCTTGAAACTTGACAAAATGAAGTAGTTCTAAGTTCTATCTCTATGGTTTGTTTCCTCTTGAAGTACCCCATGCAGAGACTGGCGAAAAACACTTTCGTTTGAAAGGGGTTGCCAAGCTTCCAAAAAACTACTAGTTTGCTGAAATCTCAGCAAATATTTTTTCACCAAATCTTAATGATACTTGGTGGTAATGATCAGTTCACTAATCCCACTTGGCTGCCCAACTTTCACTCTTCTAGGTTCAAGCATTCGTTTCCAGGAACACTTTGAATTTTTAGGTTTCACTCTGTTTTCTGCTATATAGATAGATGTGTTTGGAATTCTAAATCAAACACGTTTTTTGCTAGCTCCTTGAAACTTGACCAAATGAAGTAGTTCTAAGTTCTATCTCTATGGTTTGTTTTCTCTTGAAGTACCCCATGCAGAGACTGGCGAAAAACACTTTCGTTTGAAAGGGGTTGCCAAGCTTCCACAAAACTACTAGTTTGCTGAAATCTCAGCAAATATTTTTTCACCAAAACTTGATGATACTTGGTGTTAATGATCAGTTCACTAATCCCACTTGGCTGCCCAACTTTCACTCTTCTAGGTTCAAGCATTCGTTTCCAGTAACACTTTGAATTTTTAGGTTTCACTCTGTTTTCTGCTATATAGATAGATGTGTTTGAAACTCTGAATCAAACACTGTTTGTGCTAGCTCCTTGAAACTTGACAAAATGAAGTAGTTCTAAGTTCTATCTCTATGGTTTGTTTCCTCTTGAAGTACCCCATGCAGAGACTGGCGAAAAACACTTTCGTTTGAAAGGGGTTGCCAAGCTTCCAAAAAACTACTAGTTTTCTGAAATCTCAGCAAACATTTTTTCACCAAATCTTGATGATACTTGGTGGTAATGATCAGTTCACTAATCTCACTTGGCTGCCCAACTTTCACTCTTCTAGGTTCAAGCGTTCGTTTCCAGTAACACTTTGAATTTTTAGGTTTCACTCTGTTTTCGGCTACTTAGATAGCTGTGTTTGGAATTCTAAATCAAACACGGTTTGTGCTAGCTCCTTGAAACTTGACCAAATGAAGTAGTTCTAAGTTCTATCTCTATGGTTTGTTTCCTGTTGACGTACCCCATGCAGAGACTGGCAAAAAACACTTTCGTTTGAAAGGGGTTGCCAAGCTTCCAAAAA
Source organism: Callospermophilus lateralis (assembly GCF_048772815.1). Lineage (NCBI taxonomy): Eukaryota > Metazoa > Chordata > Mammalia > Rodentia > Sciuridae > Callospermophilus > Callospermophilus lateralis. Next base: position 27,126 of record NW_027513557.1, read on the forward strand.
ACTACTAGTTTGCTGAAATCTCAGCAAACATTTTTTCACCAAAACTTGATGATACTTGGTGGTAATGATCAGTTCACTAATCCCACTTGGTGCCCAACTTTCACTCTTCTAGGTTCAAGCGTTCGTTTCCAGTAACACTTTGAATTTTTAGGTTTCACTCTGTTTTCCGCTATATAGATAGATGTGTTTGGAATTCTAAATCAAACACGGTTTGTGCTAGCTCCTTGAAACTTGACCAAATGAAGTAGTTCTAAGTTCTATCTCTATGGTTTGTTTCCTCTTGAAGTACCCCATGCAGAGACTGGCGAAAAACACTTTGGTTTGAAACGGGTTGCCAAGCTTCCAAAAAACTACTAGTTTGCTGAAATCTCAGCAAACATTTTTTCACCAAATCTTGATGATACTTGGTGGTAATGATCAGTTCACTAAGCCCACTTGGCTGCCCAATTTTTACTCTTCTAGGTTCAAGCGTTCATTTCCAGTAACACTTTGAATTTTTAGGTTTCACTCTGTTTTCTGCTATATAGATAGATGTGTTTGAAACTCTAAATCAAACACGGTTTGTGCTAGCTCCTGGAAACTTGACCAAATGAAGTAGTTCTAAGTTCTATCTTTATGGTTTGTTTCCTCTTGAAGTACCCCATGCAGAGACTGGCGAAAACACTTTCATTTGAAAGGGGTTGCCAAGCTTCCAAAAAAAACTACTAGTTTGCTGAAATCTCAGCAAACATTTTTTCACCAAAACTTGATGATACTTGGTGGTAATGATCAGTTCACTAATCCCACTTGGCTACCCAATTTTTATTCTTCTAGGTTGAAGCATTCGTTTCCAGTAACAGTTTGAAGTTTTAGGTTTCACTTTGTTTTCTCCTACATAGATAGATGTGTTTGGAATTCTAAATCAAACACGGTTTATGCTAGCTCCTTGAAACTTGACCAAATGAAGTAGTTCTAAGTTCTATCTCTATGGTTTGTTTCCTCTTGAAGTACCCCATGCAGAGACTGGCGAAAAACACTTTCGTTTGAAAGGGGTTGCCAAGCTTCCAAAAAACTACTAGTTTGCTGAAATCTCAGCAAACATTTTTTCACCAAAACTTGATGATACTTGGTGGTAATGATCAATTCACTAATCCCACTTGGCTGCCCAACTTTCACTCTTCTAGGTTCAAGCGTTCATTTCCAGTAACACTTTGAATTTTTAGGTTTCACTCTGTTTTCTGCTATATAGATAGATGTGTTTGAAACTCTGAATCAAACACGGTTTGTGCTAGCTCCTTGAAACTTGCCCAAATGAAGTAGTTCTAAGTTCTATCTCTATGGTTTGTTTCCTCTTGAAGTACCCCATGCAGAGACTGGCGAAAAACACTTTCGTTTGAAAGGGGTTGCCAAGCTTCCAAAAAACTACTAGTTTGCTGAAATCTCAGCAAACATTTTTTCAACAAATCTTGATGATACTTGGTGGTAATGATCAGTTCACTAATCCCACTTGGCTGCCCAATTTTTACTCTTCTAGGTTCAAGCGTTCGTTTCCAGTAACACTTTGAATTTTTAGGTTTCACTCTGTTTTCTGCTATATAGACAGATGTGTTTGGAATCTAAATCAAACACGGTTTGTGCTAGCTCCTTGAAACTTGACCAAATGAAGAAGTTCTATGTTCCATCTCTATGGTTTGTTTCCTCTTGAAGTACCCCATGCAGAGACTGGCGAAAAACACTTTCGTTTGAAAGAAGTGGCCAAGCTTCCAAAAAACTACTAGTTTGCTGAAATCTCAGCAAAACATTTTTCACCAAATCTTAATGATACTTGGTGGTAATGATCAGTTCACTAATCCCACTTGGCTACCCAATTTTTATTCTTCTAGGTTGAAGCATTCGTTTCCAGTAACAGTTTGAAGTTTTAGGTTTCACTCTGTTTTCTCCTACATAGATAGATGTGTTTGGAATTCTAAATCAAACACGGTTTATGCTAGCTCCTTGAAACTTGACCAAATGAAGTAGTTCTAAGTTCTATCTCTATGGTTTGTTTCCTCTTGAAGTACCCCATGCAGAGACTGGCGAAAAACACTTTCGTTAGAAAGAGGTTGCCAAGCTTCCAAAAAACTACTAGTTTGCTGAAATCTCAGCAAACATTTTTTCACCAAAACTTGATGATACTTGGTGGTAATGATCAGTTCACTAATCCCACTTGGCTGCCCAACTTTCACTCTTCTAGGTTCAAGCGTTCGTTTCCAGTAACACTTTGAATTTTTAGGTTTCACTCTGTTTTCTGCTATATAGAAAGATGTGTTTGAAACTCTGAATCAAACACGGTTTGTGCTAGCTCCTTGAAACTTGACCAAATGAAGTAGTTCTAAATTCTATCTCTATGGTTTGTTTCCTCTTGAAGTACCCCATGCAGAGACTGGCGAAAAACACTTCCGTTTTAAAGGGGTTGCCAAGCTTCAAAAAACTACTAGTTTGCTGAAATCTCAGAAAACATTTTTTCACCAAAACTTGATGATACTGGGTGGTAATGATCAGTTCACTAAGCCCACTTGGCTGCCCAACTTTCACTCTTCTAGGTTCAAGCGTTCGTTTCCAGCAACACTTTGAATTTTTGGGTTTCACTCTGTTTTCTGCTATATAGATAGATGTGTTTGGAATTCTAAATCAAACACGGTTTGTGCTAGCTCCTTGAAACTTGACCAAATGAAGTAGTTCCAAGTTCTATCTCTATGGTTTGTTTCCTCTTGAAGTACCCCATGCAGAGACTGGCGAAAAACACTTTCGTTTGAAAGGGGTTGCCAAGCTTCCAAAAAACTACTAGTTTGCTGAAATCTCAGCAAACATTTTTTCACCAAATCTTGATGATACTTGGTGGTAATGATCAGTTCACTAATCCCACTTGGCTGCCCAATTTTTACTCTTCTAGGTTCAAGCGTTCGTTTCCAGTAACACTTTGAATTTTTAGGTTTCACTCTGTTTTCTGCTATATAGACAGATGTGTTTGGAATTCTAAATCAAACACGGTTTGTGCTAGCTCCTTGAAACTTGACCAAATGAAGTAGTTCTATGTTCCATCTCTATTGTTTGTTTCCTCTTGAAGTACACCATGCAGACACTGGCGAAAAACACTTTCGTTTGAAAGAATTGGCCAAGCTTCCAAAAAACTACTAGTTTGCTGAAATCTCAGCAAAACTTTTTTCACCAAATCCTAATGATACTTGGTGGTAATGATCAGTTCACTAATCCCACTTGGCTACCCAATTTTTACTCTTCTAGGTTGAAGCATTCGTTTCCAGTAACAGTTTGAAGTTTTATATTTCACTCTGTTTTCTCCTACATAGATAGATGTGTTTGGAATTCTAAATCAAACACGGTTTGTGCTAGCTCCTGGAAACTTTCCAAATGAAGTAGTTCTAAGTTCTATCTCTATGGTTTGTTTCCTCTTGAAGTACCCCATGCAGAGACTGGCGAAAAACACTTTCGTTTGAACGGGGTTTCCAAGCTTCCAAAAAACTACTATTTTGCTGAAATCTCAGCAAACAGTTTTTCACCAAAACTTAATGATACTTGGTGGTAATGATCAGTTCACTAATCCCACTTGGCTGCCCAACTTTCACTCTTCTAGGTTCAAGCGTTCGTTTCCAGTAACACTTTGAATTTTTAGGTTTCACTCTGTTTTCTGCTATATAAATAGATGTCTTTGAAACTCTGAATCAAACACGGTTTGTGCTATCTCCTTGAAACTTGACAAAATGAAGTAGTTCTAAGTTCTATCTCTATGGTTTGTTTCCTCTTGAAGTACCCCATGCAGAGACTGGCGAAAAACACTTTCGTTTGAAAGGGGTTGCCAAGCTTCCAAAAAACTACTAGTTTGCTGAAATCTCAGCAAACATTTTTTCACCAAATCTTAATGATACTTGGTGGTAATGATCAGTTCACTAAGCCCACTTGGCTGCCCAACTTTCACTCTTCTAGGTTCAAGCGTTCGTTTCCAGTAACACTTTGAATTTTTAGGTTTCACTCTGTTTTCTGCTACATAGATAGCTGTGTTTGGAATTCTAAATCAAACACTGTTTGTGCTAGCTCCTTGAAACTTGACCAAATGAAGTAGTTCTAAGTTCTCTCTCTATGGTTTGTTTCCTCTTGAAGTACCCCATGCAGAGACTGGCGAAAAACACTTTCGTTTGAAAGGGGTTGCCAAGCTTCCAAAAAACTACTAGTTTGCTGAAATCTCAGCAAACATTTTTTCACCAAAACTTGATGATACTTGGTGGTAATGATCAGTTCACTAATCCCACTTGGCTGCCCAACTTTCACTCTTCTAGGTTCAAGCGTTCGTTTCCAGTAACACTTTGAATTTTTAGGTTTCACTCTGTTTTCTGCTATATAGATAGATGTGTTTGAAACTCTGAATCAAACACGGTTTGTGCTAGCTCCTTGAAACTTGACCAAATGAAGTAGTTCTAAGTTCTATCTCTATGGTTTGTTTCCTCTTGAAGTACCCCATGCAGAGACTGGCGAAAAACACTTTCGTTTGAAAGGGGTTGCCAAGCTTCCAAAAAACTACTAGTTTGCTGAAATCTCAGCAAACATTTTTTCACCAAATCTTGATGATACTTGGTGGTAATGATCAGTTCACTAATCCCACTTGGCTGCCCAATTTTTACTCTTCTAGGTTCAAGCGTTCGTTTCCAGTAACACTTTGAATTTTTAGGTTTCACTCTGTTTTCTGCTATATAGATAGATGTGTTTGAAACTCTAAATCAAACACGGTTTGTGCTAGCTCCTTGAAACTTGACCAAATGAAGTAGTTCTATGTTCCATCTCTATGATTTGTTTCCTCTTGAAGTACACCATGCAGAGACTGGCGAAAAACACTTTCTTTTGAAGAAGTGGCCAAGCTTCCAAAAAACTACAAGTTTGCTGAAATCTCAGCAAAACTTTTTTCACCAAATCTTAATGATACTTGGTGGTAATGATCAGTTCACTAATCCCACTTGGCTACCCAATTTTTATTCTTCTAGGTTGAAGCATTCGTTTCCAGTAACAGTTTGAAATTTTAGGTTTCACTCTGTTTTCTCCTACATAGATAGATGTGTTTGGAATTCTAAATCAAACACGGTTTGTGCTAGCTCCTTGAAACTTGACCAAATGAAGTAGTTCTAAGTTCTATCTCTATGGTTTGTTTCCTCTTGAAGTACCCCATGCAGAGACTGGCGAAAAACACTTTCGTTTAAAAGGGGTTGCCAAGCTTCAAAAAACTACTAGTTTGCTGAAATCTCAGAAAACATTTTTTCACCAAAACTTGATGATTCTGGGTGGTAATGATCAGTTCACTAAGCCCACTTGGCTGCCCAACTTTCACTCTTCTAGGTTCAAGCGTTCGTTTCCAGCAACACTTTGAATTTTTGGGTTTCACTCTGTTTTCTGCTATATAGATAGATGTGTTTGGAATTCTAAATCAAACACGGTTTGTGCTAGCTCCTTGAAACTTGACCAAATGAAGTAGTTCTAAGTTCTATCTCCATTGTTTGTTTCCTCTTGAAGTACCCCATGCAGAGACTGGCGAAAAACACTTTCGTTTGAAAGGGGTTGCCAAGCTTCCAAAAAACTACTAGTTTGCTGAAATCTCAGCAAACATTTTTTCACCAAATCTTAATGATACTTGGTGGTAATGATCAGTTCACTAAGCCCACTTGGCTGCCCAACTTTCACTCTTCTAGGTTCAAGCGTCCGTTTCCAGTAACACTTTGAATTTTTAGGTTTCACTCTGTTTTCTGCTACATAGATAGCTGTGTTTGGAATTCTAAATCAAACACTGTTTGTGCTAGCTCCTTGAAACTTGACCAAATGAAGTAGTTCTAAGTTCTATCTCTATGGTTTGTTTCCTCTTGAAGTACCCCATGCAGAGACTGGCGAAAAACACTTTCGTTTGAAAGGGGTTGCCAAGCTTCCAAAAAACTACTAGTTTGCTGAAATCTCAGCAAACATTTTTTCACCAAAACTTGATGATACTTGGTGGTAATGATCAGTTCACTAATCCCACTTGGCTACCCAATTTTTATTCTTCTAGGTTGATAGATTCGTTTCCAGTAACAGTTTGAAGTTTTAGGTTTCACTCTGTTTTCTCCTACATAGATAGATGTGTTTGGAATTCTAAATCAAACACGGTTTGTGCTAGCTCCTTGAAACTTGACAAAATGAAGTAGTTCTAAGTTCTATCTCTATGGTTTGTTTCCTCTTGAAGTACCCCATGCAGAGACTGGCGAAAAACACTTTCGTTTGAAAGGGGTTGCCAAGCTTCCAAAAAACTACTAGTTTGCTGAAATCTCAGCAAACATTTTTTTCACCAAATCTTAATGATACTTGGTGGTAATGATCAGTTCACTAAGCCCACTTGGCTGCCCAACTTTCACTCTTCTAGGTTCAAGCATTCGTTTCCAGTAACACTTTGAATTTTTAGGTTTCACTCTGTTTTCTGCTATATAGATAGATATCTTTGAAACTCTGAATCAAACACGGTTTGTGCTAGCTCCTTGAAACTTGACAAAATGAAGTAGTTCTAAGTTCTATCTCTATGGTTTGTTTCCTCTTGAATTACCCCATGCAGAGACTGGCGAAAAACACTTTCGTTTGAAAGGGGTTGCCAAGCTTCCAAAAAACTACTAGTTTGCTGAAATCTCAGCAAAGAGTTTTTCACCAAATCTTAATGATACTTGGTGGTAATGATCAGTTCACTAAGCCCACTTGGCTGCCCAACTTTCACTCTTCTAGGTTCAAGCGTTCGTTTCCAGTAACACTTTGAATTTTTTGGTTTCACTCTGTTTTCTGCTACATAGATAGCTGTGTTTGGAATTCTAAATCAAACACGGTTTGTGCTAGCTCCTTGAAACTTGACCAAATGAAGTAGTTCTAAGTTCTATCTCTATGGTTTGTTTCCTCTTGAAGTACCCCATGCAGAGACTGGCGAAAAACACTTTCGTTTGAAAGGGGTTGCCAAGCTTCCAAAAAACTACTAGTTTGCTGAAATCTCAGCAAATATTTTTTGACCAAAACTTGATGATACTTGGTGGTAATGATCAGTTCACTAATCCCACTTGGCTGCCCAACTTTCACTCTTCTAGGTTCAAGCGTTCGTTTCCAGTAACACTTTGAATTTTTCACTCTGTTTTCTGCTATATAGATAGATGTGTTTGAAACTCTGAATCAAACACGGTTTGTGCTAGCTCCTTGAAACTTGACCAAATGAAGTAGTTCTAAGTTCTATCTCTATGGTTTGTTTCCTCTTGAAGTACCCCATGCAGAGACTGGCGAAAAACACTTTCGTTTCAAAGGGGTTGCCAAGCTTCCCAAAAACTACTAGTTTGCTGAAATCTCAGCAAACATTTTTTCACCAAATCTTGATGATACTTGGTGGTAATGATCAGTTCACTAATCCCACTTGGCTGCCCAATTTTTACTCTTCTAGGTTCAAGCGTTCGTTTCCAGTAACACTTTGAATTTTTAGGTTTCACTCTGTTTTCTGCTATATAGTTAGATGTGTTTGAAACTCTAAATCAAACACGGTTTGTGCTAGCTCCTTGAAACTTGACCAAATGAAGTAGTTCTATGTTCCATCTCTATGATTTGTTTCCTCTTGAAGTACACCATGCAGAGACTGGCAAAAAACACTTTCTTTTGAAGAAGTGGCCACGCTTCCAAAAAACTACAAGTTTGCTGAAATCTCAGCAAAACTTTTTTCACCAAATCTTAATGATACTTGGTGGTAATGATCAGTTCACTAATCCCACTTGGCTACCCAATTTTTACTCTTCTAGGTTGAAGCATTCGTTTCCAGTAACAGTTTGAAGTTTTAGGTTTCACTCTGTTTTCTCCTACATAGATAGATGTGTTTGGAATTCTAAATCAAACACGGTTTGTGCTAGCTCCTTGAAACTTGACCAAATGAAGTAGTTCTAAGTTCTATCTCTATGGTTTGTTTCCTCTTGAAGTACCCCATGCAGAGACTGGCGAAAAACACTTTCGTTTTAAAGGGGTTGCCAAGCTTCAAAAAACTACTAGTTTGCTGAAATCTCAGAAAACATTTTTTCACCAAAACTTGATGATTCTGGGTGGTAATGATCAGTTCACTAAGCCCACTTGGCTGCCCAACTTTCACTCTTCTAGGTTCAAGCGTTCGTTTCCAGCAACACTTTGAATTTTTGGGTTTCACTCTGTTTTCTGCTATATAGATAGATGTGTTTGGAATTCTAAATCAAACACGGTTTGTGCTAGCTCCTTGAAACTTGACCAAATGAAGTAGTTCTAAGTTCTATCTCTATGGTTTGTTTCCTCTTGAAGTACCCCATGCAGAGACTGGCGAAAAACACTTTCGTTTGAACGGGGTTTCCAAGCTTCCAAAAACTACTATTTTGCTGAAATCTCAGCAAACAGTTTTTCACCAAAACTTGATGATACTTGGTGGTAATGATCAGCTCACTAATCCCACTTGGCTGCCCAACTTTCACTCTTCTAGGTTCAAGCGTTCGTTTCCAGTAACACTTTGAATTTTTAGGTTTCACTCTGTTTTCTGCTATATAAATAGATGTGTTTGAAACTCTGAATCAAACACGGTTTTTGCTAGCTCCTTGAAACTTGACAAAATGAAGTAGTTCTAAGTTCTATCTCTTTGGTTTGTTTCCTCTTGAAGTACCCCATGCAGAGACTGGCGAAAAACACTTTCGTTTGAAAGGGGTTGCCAAGCTTCCAAAAAACTACTAGTTTGCTGAAATCTCAGCAAACATTTTTTTCACCAAATCTTAATGATACTTGGTGGTAATGATCAGTTCACTAAGCCCACTTGGCTGCCCAACTTTCACTCTTCTAGGTTCAAGCGTTCGTTTCCAATAACACTTTGAATTTTTAGGTTTCACTCTGTTTTCTGCTATATAGATAGATGTCTTTGAAACTCTGAATCAAACACGGTTTGTGCTAGCTCCTTGAAACTTGACAAAATGAAGTAGTTCTAAGTTCTATCTCTATGGTTTGTTTCCTCTTGAAGTTCCCCATGCAGAGACTGGCGAAAAACACTTTCGTTTGAAAGGGGTTGCCAAGCTTCCAAAAAACTACTAGTTTGCTGAAATCTCAGCAAACATTTTTTTCACCAAATCTTAATGATACTTGGTGGTAATGATCAGTTCACTAAGCCCACTTGGCTGCCCAACTTTCACTCTTCTAGGTTCAAGCGTTCGTTTCCAGTAACACTTTGAATTTTTAGGTTTCACTCTGTTTTCTGCTACATAGATAGCTGTGTTTGGAATTCTAAATCAAACACTGTTTGTGCTAGCTCCTTGAAACTTGACCAAATGAAGTAGTTCTAACTTCTATCTCTATGGTTTTTTTCCTCTTGAAGTACCCCATGCAGAGACTGGCGAAAAACACTTTCTTTTGAAGAAGTGGCCAAGCTTCCAAAAAACTACAAGTTTGCTGAAATCTCAGCAAAACTTTTTTCACCAAATCTTAATGATACTTGGTGGTAATGATCAGTTCACTAATCCCACTTGGCTACCCAATTTTTATTCTTCTAGGTTGAAGCATTCGTTTCCAGTAACAGTTTGAAGTTTTAGGTTTCACTCTGTTTTCTCCTACATAGATAGATGTGTTTGGAATTCTAAATCAAACACGGTTTGTGCTAGCTCCTTGAAACTTGACCAAATGAAGTAGTTCTAAGTTCTCTCTCTATGGTTTGTTTCCTCTTGAAGTACCCCATGCAGAGACTGGCGAAAAACACTTTCGTTTGAAAGGGGTTGCCAAGCTTCCAAAAAACTACTAGTTTGCTGAAATCTCAGCAAACATTTTTTCACCAAAACTTGATGATACTTGGTGGTAATGATCAGTTCACTAATCCCACTTGGCTGCCCAACTTTCACTCTTCTAGGTTCAAGCGTTCGTTTCCAGTAACACTTTGAATTTTTAGGTTTCACTCTGTTTTCTGCTATATAGATAGATGTGTTTGAAACTCTGAATCAAACACGGTTTGTGCTAGCTCCTTGAAACTTGACCAAATGAAGTAGTTCTAAGTTCTATCTCTATGGTTTGTTTCCTCTTGAAGTACCCCATGCAGAGACTGGCGAAAAACACTTTCGTTTGAAAGGGGTTGCCAAGCTTCCAAAAAACTACTAGTTTGCTGAAATCTCAGCAAACATTTTTTCACCAAATCTTGATGATACTTGGTGGTAATGATCAGTTCACTAATCCCACTTGGCTGCCCAATTTTTACTCTTCTAGGTTCAAGCGTTCGTTTCCAGTAACACTTTGAATTTTTAGGTTTCACTCTGTTTTCTGCTATATAGATAGATGTGTTTGAAACTCTAAATCAAACACGGTTTGTGCTAGCTCCTTGAAACTTGACCAAATGAAGTAGTTCTATGTTCCATCTCTATGATTTGTTTCCTCTTGAAGTACACCATGCAGAGACTGGCGAAAAACACTTTCTTTTGAAGAAGTGGCCAAGCTTCCAAAAAACTACAAGTTTGCTGAAATCTCAGCAAAACTTTTTTCACCAAATCTTAATGATACTTGGTGGTAATGATCAGTTCACTAATCCCACTTGGCTACCCAATTTTTATTCTTCTAGGTTGAAGCATTCGTTTCCAGTAACAGTTTGAAATTTTAGGTTTCACTCTGTTTTCTCCTACATAGATAGATGTGTTTGGAATTCTAAATCAAACACGGTTTGTGCTAGCTCCTTGAAACTTGACCAAATGAAGTAGTTCTAAGTTCTATCTCTATGGTTTGTTTCCTCTTGAAGTACCCCATGCAGAGACTGGCGAAAAACACTTTCGTTTAAAAGGGGTTGCCAAGCTTCAAAAAACTACTAGTTTGCTGAAATCTCAGAAAACATTTTTTCACCAAAACTTGATGATTCTGGGTGGTAATGATCAGTTCACTAAGCCCACTTGGCTGCCCAACTTTCACTCTTCTAGGTTCAAGCGTTCGTTTCCAGCAACACTTTGAATTTTTGGGTTTCACTCTGTTTTCTGCTATATAGATAGATGTGTTTGGAATTCTAAATCAAACACGGTTTGTGCTAGCTCCTTGAAACTTGACCAAATGAAGTAGTTCTAAGTTCTATCTCCATTGTTTGTTTCCTCTTGAAGTACCCCATGCAGAGACTGGCGAAAAACACTTTCGTTTGAAAGGGGTTGCCAAGCTTCCAAAAAACTACTAGTTTGCTGAAATCTCAGCAAACATTTTTTCACCAAATCTTAATGATACTTGGTGGTAATGATCAGTTCACTAAGCCCACTTGGCTGCCCAACTTTCACTCTTCTAGGTTCAAGCGTCCGTTTCCAGTAACACTTTGAATTTTTAGGTTTCACTCTGTTTTCTGCTACATAGATAGCTGTGTTTGGAATTCTAAATCAAACACTGTTTGTGCTAGCTCCTTGAAACTTGACCAAATGAAGTAGTTCTAAGTTCTATCTCTATGGTTTGTTTCCTCTTGAAGTACCCCATGCAGAGACTGGCGAAAAACACTTTCGTTTGAAAGGGGTTGCCAAGCTTCCAAAAAACTACTAGTTTGCTGAAATCTCAGCAAACATTTTTTCACCAAAACTTGATGATACTTGGTGGTAATGATCAGTTCACTAATCCCACTTGGCTACCCAATTTTTATTCTTCTAGGTTGATAGATTCGTTTCCAGTAACAGTTTGAAGTTTTAGGTTTCACTCTGTTTTCTCCTACATAGATAGATGTGTTTGGAATTCTAAATCAAACACGGTTTGTGCTAGCTCCTTGAAACTTGACAAAATGAAGTAGTTCTAAGTTCTATCTCTATGGTTTGTTTCCTCTTGAAGTACCCCATGCAGAGACTGGCGAAAAACACTTTCGTTTGAAAGGGGTTGCCAAGCTTCCAAAAAACTACTAGTTTGCTGAAATCTCAGCAAACATTTTTTTCACCAAATCTTAATGATACTTGGTGGTAATGATCAGTTCACTAAGCCCACTTGGCTGCCCAACTTTCACTCTTCTAGGTTCAAGCATTCGTTTCCAGTAACACTTTGAATTTTTAGGTTTCACTCTGTTTTCTGCTATATAGATAGATATCTTTGAAACTCTGAATCAAACACGGTTTGTGCTAGCTCCTTGAAACTTGACAAAATGAAGTAGTTCTAAGTTCTATCTCTATGGTTTGTTTCCTCTTGAATTACCCCATGCAGAGACTGGCGAAAAACACTTTCGTTTGAAAGGGGTTGCCAAGCTTCCAAAAAACTACTAGTTTGCTGAAATCTCAGCAAAGAGTTTTTCACCAAATCTTAATGATACTTGGTGGTAATGATCAGTTCACTAAGCCCACTTGGCTGCCCAACTTTCACTCTTCTAGGTTCAAGCGTTCGTTTCCAGTAACACTTTGAATTTTTTGGTTTCACTCTGTTTTCTGCTACATAGATAGCTGTGTTTGGAATTCTAAATCAAACACGGTTTGTGCTAGCTCCTTGAAACTTGACCAAATGAAGTAGTTCTAAGTTCTATCTCTATGGTTTGTTTCCTCTTGAAGTACCCCATGCAGAGACTGGCGAAAAACACTTTCGTTTGAAAGGGGTTGCCAAGCTTCCAAAAAACTACTAGTTTGCTGAAATCTCAGCAAATATTTTTTGACCAAAACTTGATGATACTTGGTGGTAATGATCAGTTCACTAATCCCACTTGGCTGCCCAACTTTCACTCTTCTAGGTTCAAGCGTTCGTTTCCAGTAACACTTTGAATTTTTAGGTTTCACTCTGTTTTCTGCTATATAGATAGATGTGTTTGAAACTCTGAATCAAACACGGTTTGTGCTAGCTCCTTGAAACTTGACCAAATGAAGTAGTTCTAAGTTCTATCTCTATGGTTTGTTTCCTCTTGAAGTACCCCATGCAGAGACTGGCGAAAAACACTTTCGTTTCAAAGGGGTTGCCAAGCTTCCCAAAAACTACTAGTTTGCTGAAATCTCAGCAAACATTTTTTCACCAAATCTTGATGATACTTGGTGGTAATGATCAGTTCACTAATCCCACTTGGCTGCCCAATTTTTACTCTTCTAGGTTCAAGCGTTCGTTTCCAGTAACACTTTGAATTTTTAGGTTTCACTCTGTTTTCTGCTATATAGTTAGATGTGTTTGAAACTCTAAATCAAACACGGTTTGTGCTAGCTCCTTGAAACTTGACCAAATGAAGTAGTTCTATGTTCCATCTCTATGATTTGTTTCCTCTTGAAGTACACCATGCAGAGACTGGCAAAAAACACTTTCTTTTGAAGAAGTGGCCACGCTTCCAAAAAACTACAAGTTTGCTGAAATCTCAGCAAAACTTTTTTCACCAAATCTTAATGATACTTGGTGGTAATGATCAGTTCACTAATCCCACTTGGCTACCCAATTTTTACTCTTCTAGGTTGAAGCATTCGTTTCCAGTAACAGTTTGAAGTTTTAGGTTTCACTCTGTTTTCTCCTACATAGATAGATGTGTTTGGAATTCTAAATCAAACACGGTTTGTGCTAGCTCCTTGAAACTTGACCAAATGAAGTAGTTCTAAGTTCTATCTCTATGGTTTGTTTCCTCTTGAAGTACCCCATGCAGAGACTGGCGAAAAACACTTTCGTTTTAAAGGGGTTGCCAAGCTTCAAAAAACTACTAGTTTGCTGAAATCTCAGAAAACATTTTTTCACCAAAACTTGATGATTCTGGGTGGTAATGATCAGTTCACTAAGCCCACTTGGCTGCCCAACTTTCACTCTTCTAGGTTCAAGCGTTCGTTTCCAGCAACACTTTGAATTTTTGGGTTTCACTCTGTTTTCTGCTATATAGATAGATGTGTTTGGAATTCTAAATCAAACACGGTTTGTGCTAGCTCCTTGAAACTTGACCAAATGAAGTAGTTCTAAGTTCTATCTCTATGGTTTGTTTCCTCTTGAAGTACCCCATGCAGAGACTGGCGAAAAACACTTTCGTTTGAACGGGGTTTCCAAGCTTCCAAAAACTACTATTTTGCTGAAATCTCAGCAAACAGTTTTTCACCAAAACTTGATGATACTTGGTGGTAATGATCAGCTCACTAATCCCACTTGGCTGCCCAACTTTCACTCTTCTAGGTTCAAGCGTTCGTTTCCAGTAACACTTTGAATTTTTAGGTTTCACTCTGTTTTCTGCTATATAAATAGATGTGTTTGAAACTCTGAATCAAACACGGTTTTTGCTAGCTCCTTGAAACTTGACAAAATGAAGTAGTTCTAAGTTCTATCTCTTTGGTTTGTTTCCTCTTGAAGTACCCCATGCAGAGACTGGCGAAAAACACTTTCGTTTGAAAGGGGTTGCCAAGCTTCCAAAAAACTACTAGTTTGCTGAAATCTCAGCAAACATTTTTTCACCAAAACTTGATGATACTTGGTGGTAATGATCAGTTCACTAATCCCACTTGGCTACCCAATTTTTATTCTTCTAGGTTGATAGATTCGTTTCCAGTAACAGTTTGAAGTTTTAGGTTTCACTCTGTTTTCTCCTACATAGATAGATGTGTTTGGAATTCTAAATCAAACACGGTTTGTGCTAGCTCCTTGAAACTTGACAAAATGAAGTAGTTCTAAGTTCTATCTCTATGGTTTGTTTCCTCTTGAAGTACCCCATGCAGAGACTGGCGAAAAACACTTTCGTTTGAAAGGGGTTGCCAAGCTTCCAAAAAACTACTAGTTTGCTGAAATCTCAGCAAACATTTTTTTCACCAAATCTTAATGATACTTGGTGGTAATGATCAGTTCACTAAGCCCACTTGGCTGCCCAACTTTCACTCTTCTAGGTTCAAGCATTCGTTTCCAGTAACACTTTGAATTTTTAGGTTTCACTCTGTTTTCTGCTATATAGATAGATATCTTTGAAACTCTGAATCAAACACGGTTTGTGCTAGCTCCTTGAAACTTGACAAAATGAAGTAGTTCTAAGTTCTATCTCTATGGTTTGTTTCCTCTTGAATTACCCCATGCAGAGACTGGCGAAAAACACTTTCGTTTGAAAGGGGTTGCCAAGCTTCCAAAAAACTACTAGTTTGCTGAAATCTCAGCAAAGAGTTTTTCACCAAATCTTAATGATACTTGGTGGTAATGATCAGTTCACTAAGCCCACTTGGCTGCCCAACTTTCACTCTTCTAGGTTCAAGCGTTCGTTTCCAGTAACACTTTGAATTTTTTGGTTTCACTCTGTTTTCTGCTACATAGATAGCTGTGTTTGGAATTCTAAATCAAACACGGTTTGTGCTAGCTCCTTGAAACTTGACCAAATGAAGTAGTTCTAAGTTCTATCTCTATGGTTTGTTTCCTCTTGAAGTACCCCATGCAGAGACTGGCGAAAAACACTTTCGTTTGAAAGGGGTTGCCAAGCTTCCAAAAAACTACTAGTTTGCTGAAATCTCAGCAAATATTTTTTGACCAAAACTTGATGATACTTGGTGGTAATGATCAGTTCACTAATCCCACTTGGCTGCCCAACTTTCACTCTTCTAGGTTCAAGCGTTCGTTTCCAGTAACACTTTGAATTTTTAGGTTTCACTCTGTTTTCTGCTATATAGATAGATGTGTTTGAAACTCTGAATCAAACACGGTTTGTGCTAGCTCCTTGAAACTTGACCAAATGAAGTAGTTCTAAGTTCTATCTCTATGGTTTGTTTCCTCTTGAAGTACCCCATGCAGAGACTGGCGAAAAACACTTTCGTTTCAAAGGGGTTGCCAAGCTTCCCAAAAACTACTAGTTTGCTGAAATCTCAGCAAACATTTTTTCACCAAATCTTGATGATACTTGGTGGTAATGATCAGTTCACTAATCCCACTTGGCTGCCCAATTTTTACTCTTCTAGGTTCAAGCGTTCGTTTCCAGTAACACTTTGAATTTTTAGGTTTCACTCTGTTTTCTGCTATATAGTTAGATGTGTTTGAAACTCTAAATCAAACACGGTTTGTGCTAGCTCCTTGAAACTTGACCAAATGAAGTAGTTCTATGTTCCATCTCTATGATTTGTTTCCTCTTGAAGTACACCATGCAGAGACTGGCAAAAAACACTTTCTTTTGAAGAAGTGGCCACGCTTCCAAAAAACTACAAGTTTGCTGAAATCTCAGCAAAACTTTTTTCACCAAATCTTAATGATACTTGGTGGTAATGATCAGTTCACTAATCCCACTTGGCTACCCAATTTTTACTCTTCTAGGTTGAAGCATTCGTTTCCAGTAACAGTTTGAAGTTTTAGGTTTCACTCTGTTTTCTCCTACATAGATAGATGTGTTTGGAATTCTAAATCAAACACGGTTTGTGCTAGCTCCTTGAAACTTGACCAAATGAAGTAGTTCTAAGTTCTATCTCTATGGTTTGTTTCCTCTTGAAGTACCCCATGCAGAGACTGGCGAAAAACACTTTCGTTTTAAAGGGGTTGCCAAGCTTCAAAAAACTACTAGTTTGCTGAAATCTCAGAAAACATTTTTTCACCAAAACTTGATGATTCTGGGTGGTAATGATCAGTTCACTAAGCCCACTTGGCTGCCCAACTTTCACTCTTCTAGGTTCAAGCGTTCGTTTCCAGCAACACTTTGAATTTTTGGGTTTCACTCTGTTTTCTGCTATATAGATAGATGTGTTTGGAATTCTAAATCAAACACGGTTTGTGCTAGCTCCTTGAAACTTGACCAAATGAAGTAGTTCTAAGTTCTATCTCTATGGTTTGTTTCCTCTTGAAGTACCCCATGCAGAGACTGGCGAAAAACACTTTCGTTTGAACGGGGTTTCCAAGCTTCCAAAAACTACTATTTTGCTGAAATCTCAGCAAACAGTTTTTCACCAAAACTTGATGATACTTGGTGGTAATGATCAGCTCACTAATCCCACTTGGCTGCCCAACTTTCACTCTTCTAGGTTCAAGCGTTCGTTTCCAGTAACACTTTGAATTTTTAGGTTTCACTCTGTTTTCTGCTATATAAATAGATGTGTTTGAAACTCTGAATCAAACACGGTTTTTGCTAGCTCCTTGAAACTTGACAAAATGAAGTAGTTCTAAGTTCTATCTCTTTGGTTTGTTTCCTCTTGAAGTACCCCATGCAGAGACTGGCGAAAAACACTTTCGTTTGAAAGGGGTTGCCAAGCTTCCAAAAAACTACTAGTTTGCTGAAATCTCAGCAAACATTTTTTTCACCAAATCTTAATGATACTTGGTGGTAATGATCAGTTCACTAAGCCCACTTGGCTGCCCAACTTTCACTCTTCTAGGTTCAAGCGTTCGTTTCCAATAACACTTTGAATTTTTAGGTTTCACTCTGTTTTCTGCTATATAGATAGATGTCTTTGAAACTCTGAATCAAACACGGTTTGTGCTAGCTCCTTGAAACTTGACAAAATGAAGTAGTTCTAAGTTCTATCTCTATGGTTTGTTTCCTCTTGAAGTTCCCCATGCAGAGACTGGCGAAAAACACTTTCGTTTGAAAGGGGTTGCCAAGCTTCCAAAAAACTACTAGTTTGCTGAAATCTCAGCAAACATTTTTTTCACCAAATCTTAATGATACTTGGTGGTAATGATCAGTTCACTAAGCCCACTTGGCTGCCCAACTTTCACTCTTCTAGGTTCAAGCGTTCGTTTCCAGTAACACTTTGAATTTTTAGGTTTCACTCTGTTTTCTGCTACATAGATAGCTGTGTTTGGAATTCTAAATCAAACACTGTTTGTGCTAGCTCCTTGAAACTTGACCAAATGAAGTAGTTCTAACTTCTATCTCTATGGTTTTTTTCCTCTTGAAGTACCCCATGCAGAGACTGGCGAAAAACACTTTCTTTTGAAGAAGTGGCCAAGCTTCCAAAAAACTACAAGTTTGCTGAAATCTCAGCAAAACTTTTTTCACCAAATCTTAATGATACTTGGTGGTAATGATCAGTTCACTAATCCCACTTGGCTACCCAATTTTTATTCTTCTAGGTTGAAGCATTCGTTTCCAGTAACAGTTTGAAGTTTTAGGTTTCACTCTGTTTTCTCCTACATAGATAGATGTGTTTGGAATTCTAAATCAAACACGGTTTGTGCTAGCTCCTTGAAACTTGACCAAATGAAGTAGTTCTAAGTTCTATCTCTATGGTTTGTTTCCTCTTGAAGTACCCCATGCAGAGACTGGCGAAAAACACTTTCGTTTTAAAGGGGTTGCCAAGCTTCCAAAAAACTACTAGTTTGCTGAAATCTCAGCAAACATTTTTTCACCAAAACTTGATGATACTTGGTGTTAATGATCAGTGCACTAATCCCACTTGGCTGCCCAACTTTCACTCTTCTAGGTTCAAGCATTCGTTTCCAGTAACACTTTGAATTTTTAGGTTTCACTCTGTTTTCTGCTGTATAGATAGATGTGTTTGAAACTCTGAATCAAACACGGTTTGTGCTAGCTCCTTGAAACTTGACCAAATGAAGAAGTTCTATGTTCCATCTCTATGGTTTGTTTCCTCTTGAAGTACACCATGCAGAGACTGGCGAAAAACACTTTCGTTTGAAAGAAGTGGCCAAGCTTCCAAAAAACTACTAGTTTGCTGAAATCTCAGAAAACATTTTTTCACCAAAACTTGATGATACTGGGTGGTAATGATCAGTTCACTAACCCAATTGGCTGCCCAACTTTCACTCTTCTAGGTTCAAGAGTTCGTTTCCAGCAACACTTTGAATTTTTGGGTTTCACTCTGTTTTCTGCTATATAGATAGATGTGTTTGGAATTCTAAATCAAACACGGTTTGTGCTAGCTCCTTGAAACTTGACCAAATGAAGTAGTTCTAAGTTCTATCTCTATGGTTTGTTTCCTCTTGAAGTACCCCATGCAGAGACTGGCGAAAAACACTTTCGTTTGAAAGGGGTTGCCAAGCTTCCAAAAAACTACTAGTTTGCTGAAATCTCAGCAAACATTTTTTCACCAAATCTTGATGATACTTGGTGGTAATGATCAGTTCACTAATCCCACTTGGCTGCCCAATTTTTACTCTTCTAGGTACAAGCGTTCGTTTCCAGTAACACTTTGAATTTTTAGGTTTCACTCTGTTTTCTGCTATATAGACAGATGTGTTTGGAATTCTAAATCAAACACGGTTTGTGCTAGCTCCTTGAAACTTGACCAAATGAAGTAGTTCTATGTTCCATCTCTATTGTTTGTTTCCTCTTGAAGTACACCATGCAGAGACTGGCGAAAAACACTTTCGTTTGAAGAAGTGGCCAAGCTTCCAAAAAACTACTAGTTTGCTGAAATCTCAGCAAAACTTTTTTCACCAAATCTTAATGATACTTGGTGGTAATGATCAGTTCACTAATCCCACTTGGCTACCCAATTTTTATTCTTCTAGGTTGAAGCATTCGTTTCCAGTAACAGTTTGAAGTTTTAGGTTTCACTCTGTTTTCTCCTACATAGATAGATGTGTTTGGAATTCTAAATCAAACACGGTTTGTGCTAGCTCCTGGAAACTTGACCAAATGAAGTAGTTCTAAGTTCTATCTCTATGATTTGTTTCCTCTTGAAGTACCCCATGCAGAGACTGGCGAAAAACACTTTCGTTTGAACAGGGTTTCCAAGCTTCCAAAAAACTACTATTTTGCTGAAATCACAGCAAACAGTTTTTCACCAAAACTTGATGATACTTGGTGGTAATGATCAGTTCACTAATCCCACTTGGCTGCCCAACTTTCACTCTTCTAGGTTCAAGCGTTCGTTTCCAGTAACACTTTGAATTTTTAGGTTTCACTCTGTTTTCTGCTATATAAATAGATGTGTTTGAAACTCTGAATCAAACACGGTTTGTGCTAGCTCCTTGAAACTTGACCAAATGAAGTAGTTCTAAGTTCTATCTCTATGGTTTGTTTCCTCTTGAAGTACCCCATGCAGAGACTGGCGAAAAAAACTTTCGTTGGAAAGGGGTTGCCAAGCTTCCAAAAAACTACTAGTTTGCTGAAATCTCAGCAAACATTTTTTCACCAAATCTTAATGATACTTGGTGGTAATGATCAGTTCACTAAGCCCACTTGGCTGCCCAACTTTCACTCTTCTAGGTTCAAGCGTTCGTTTCTAGTAACACTTTGAATTTTTAGGTTTCACTCTGTTTTCTGCTACATAGATAGCTGTGTTTGGAATTCTAAATCAAACACTGTTTGTGCTAGCTCCTTGAAACTTGACCAAATGAAATAGTTCTAAGTTCTATCTCTATGGTTTGTTTCCTCTTGAAGTACCCCATGCAGAGACTGGCGAAAAACACTTTCGTTTGAAAGGGGTTGCCAAGCTTCCAAAAAACTACTAGTTTGCTGAAATCTCAGCAAACATTTTTTCACCAAAACTTGATGATACTTGGTGGTAATGATCAGTTCACTAATCATACTTGGCTGCCCAACTTTCACTCTTCTAGGTTCAAGCGTTCGTTTCCAGTAACACTTTGAATTTTTAGGTTTCACTCTGTTTTCTGCTATATAGATAGATGTGTTTGAAACTCTGAATCAAACCCGGTTTGTGCTAGTTCCTTGAAACTTGACCAAATGAAGTAGTTCTAAGTTCTATCTCTATGGTTTGTTTCCTCTTGAAGTACCCCATGCAGAGACTGGCGAAAAACACTTTCGTTTGAAAGGGGTTGCCAAGCTTCCAAAAAACTACTAGTTTGCTGAAATCTCAGCAAATATTTTTTGACCAAAACTTGATGATACTTGGTGGTAATGATCAGTTCACTAATCCCACTTGGCTGCCCAACTTTCACTCTTCTAGGTTCAAGCGTTCGTTTCCAGTAACACTTTGAATTTTTAGGTTTCACTCTGTTTTCTGCTATATAGATAGATGTGTTTGAAACTCTGAATCAAACACGGTTTGTGCTAGCTCCTTGAAACTTGACCAAATGAAGTAGTTCTAAGTTCTATCTCTATGGTTTGTTTCCTCTTGAAGTACCCCATGCAGAGACTGGCGAAAAACACTTTCGTTTGAAAGGGGTTGCCAAGCTTCCAAAAAACTACTAGTTTGCTGAAATCTCAGCAAACATTTTTTTCACCAAATCTTAATGATACTTGGTGGTAATGATCAGTTCACTAAGCCCACTTGGCTGCCCAACTTTCACTCTTCTAGGTTCAAGCGTTCGTTTCCAGTAACACTTTGAATTTTTAGGTTTCACTCTGTTTTCTGCTACATAGATAGCTGTGTTTGGAATTCTAAATCAAACACTGTTTGTGCTAGCTCCTTGAAACTTGACCAAATGAAGTAGTTCTAAGTTCTATCTCTATGGTTTTTTTCCTCTTGAAGTACCCCATGCAGAGACTGGCGAAAAACACTTTCTTTTGAAGAAGTGGCCAAGCTTCCAAAAAACTACAAGTTTGCTGAAATCTCAGCAAAACTTTTTTCACCAAATCTTAATGATAATTGGTGGTAATGATCAGTTCACTAATCCCACTTGGCTACCCAATTTTTATTCTTCTAGGTTGAAGCATTCGTTTCCAGTAACAGTTTGAAATTTTAGGTTTCACTCTGTTTTCTCCTACATAGATAGATGTGTTTGGAATTCTAAATCAAACACGGTTTGTGCTAGCTCCTTGAAACTTGACCAAATGAAGTAGTTCTAAGTTCTATCTCTATGGTTTGTTTCCTCTTGAAGTACCCCATGCAGAGACTGGCGAAAAACACTTTCGTTTTAAAGGGGTTGCCAAGCTTCCAAAAAACTACTAGTTTGCTGAAATCTCAGCAAACATTTTTTCACCAAAACTTGATGATACTTGGTGTTAATGATCAGTTCACTAATCCCACTTGGCTGCCCAACTTTCACTCTTCTAGGTTCAAGCATTCGTTTCCAGTAACACTTTGAATTTTTAGGTTTCACTCTGTTTTCTGCTGTATAGATAGATGTGTTTGAAACTCTGAATCAAACACGGTTTGTGCTAGCTCCTTGAAACTTGACAAAATGAAGTAGTTCTAAGTTCTATCTCTATGGTTTGTTTCCTCTTGATGTACCCCATGCAGAGACTGGCGAAAAACACTTTCGTTTGAACGGGGTTGCCAAGCTTCCAAAAAACTACTAGTTTTCTGAAATCTCAGCAAACATTTTTTCACCAAATCTTGATGATACTTGGTGGTAATGATCAGTTCACTAATCTCACTTGGCTGCCCAACTTTCACTCTTCTAGGTTCAAGCGTTCGTTTCCAGTAACACTTTGAATTTTTAGGTTTCACTCTGTTTTCTGCTATATAGATAGATGTGTTTGAAACTCTAAATCAAACACGGTTTGTGCTAGCTCCTTGAAACTTGACCAAATGAAGAAGTTCTATGTTCCATCTCTATGGTTTGTTTCCTCTTGAAGTACACCATGCAGAGACTGGCGAAAAACACTTTCGTTTGAAAGAAGTGGCCAAGCTTCCAAAAAACTACTAGTTTGCTGAAATCTCAGAAAACATTTTTTCACCAAAACTTGATGATACTGGGTGGTAATGATCAGTTCACTAACCCAATTGGCTGCCCAACTTTCACTCTTCTAGGTTCAAGAGTTCGTTTCCAGCAACACTTTGAATTTTTGGGTTTCACTCTGTTTTCTGCTATATAGATAGATGTGTTTGGAATTCTAAATCAAACACGGTTTGTGCTAGCTCCTTGAAACTTGACCAAATGAAGTAGTTCTAAGTTCTATCTCTATGGTTTGTTTCCTCTTGAAGTACCCCATGCAGAGACTGGCGAAAAACACTTTCGTTTGAACGGGGTTGCCAAGCTTCCAAAAAACTACTAGTTTTCTGAAATCTCAGCAAACATTTTTTCACCAAATCTTGATGATACTTGGTGGTAATGATCAGTTCACTAATCTCACTTGGCTGCCCAACTTTCACTCTTCTAGGTTCAAGCGTTCGTTTCCAGTAACACTTTGAATTTTTAGGTTTCACTCTGTTTTCTGCTATATAGATAGATGTGTTTGAAACTCTAAATCAAACATGGTTTGTGCTAGCTCCTTGAAACTTGACCAAATGAAGTAGTTCTATGTTCCATCTCTATTGTTTGTTTCCTCTTGAAGTACACCATGCAGAGACTGGCGAAAAACACTTTCGTTTGAAGAAGTGGCCAAGCTTCCAAAAAACTACTAGTTTGCTGAAATCTCAGCAAAACTTTTTTCACCAAATCTTAATGATACTTGGTGGTAATGATCAGTTCACTAATCCCACTTGGCTACCCAATTTTTATTCTTCTAGGTTGAAGCATTCGTTTCCAGTAACAGTTTGAAGTTTTAGGTTTCACTCTGTTTTCTCCTACATAGATAGATGTGTTTGGAATTCTAAATCAAACACGGTTTGTGCTAGCTCCTGGAAACTTGACCAAATGAAGTAGTTCTAAGTTCTATCTCTATGATTTGTTTCCTCTTGAAGTACCCCATGCAGAGACTGGCGAAAAACACTTTCGTTTGAACAGGGTTTCCAAGCTTCCAAAAAACTACTATTTTGCTGAAATCACAGCAAACAGTTTTTCACCAAAACTTGATGATACTTGGTGGTAATGATCAGTTCACTAATCCCACTTGGCTGCCCAACTTTCACTCTTCTAGGTTCAAGCGTTCGTTTCCAGTAACACTTTGAATTTTTAGATTTCACTCTGTTTTCTGCTATATAAATAGATGTGTTTGAAACTCTGAATCAAACACGGTTTGTGCTAGCTCCTTGAAACTTGACCAAATGAAGTAGTTCTAAGTTCTATCTCTATGGTTTGTTTCCTCTTGAAGTACCCCATGCAGAGACTGGCGAAAAAAACTTTCGTTTGAAAGGGGTTGCCAAGCTTCCAAAAAACTACTAGTTTGCTGAAATCTCAGCAAACATTTTTTCACCAAATCTTAATGATACTTGGTGGTAATGATCAGTTCACTAAGCCCACTTGGCTGCCCAACTTTCACTCTTCTAGGTTCAAGCGTTCGTTTCTAGTAACACTTTGAATTTTTAGGTTTCACTCTGTTTTCTGCTACATAGATAGCTGTGTTTGGAATTCTAAATCAAACACTGTTTGTGCTAGCTCCTTGAAACTTGACCAAATGAAGTAGTTCTAAGTTCTATCTCTATGGTTTGTTTCCTCTTGAAGTACCCCATGCAGAGACTGGCGAAAAACACTTTCGTTTGAAAGGGGTTGCCAAGCTTCCAAAAAACTACTAGTTTGCTGAAATCTCAGCAAACATTTTTTCACCAAAACTTGATGATACTTGGTGGTAATGATCAGTTCACTAATCCCACTTGGCTGCCCAACTTTCACTCTTCTAGGTTCAAGCGTTCGTTTCCAGTAACACTTTGAATTTTTAGGTTTCACTCTGTTTTCTGCTACATAGATAGCTGTGTTTGGAATTCTAAATCAAACACTGTTTGTGCTAGCTCCTTGAAACTTGACCAAATGAAATAGTTCTAAGTTCTATCTCTATGGTTTGTTTCCTCTTGAAGTACCCCATGCAGAGCCTGGCGAAAAACACTTTCGTTTGAAAGGGGTTGCCAAGCTTCCAAAAAACTACTAGTTTGCTGAAATCTCAGCAAACATTTTTTCACCAAAACTTGATGATACTTGGTGGTAATGATCAGTTCACTAATCATACTTGGCTGCCCAACTTTCACTCTTCTAGGTTCAAGCGTTCGTTTCCAGTAACACTTTGAATTTTTAGGTTTCACTCTGTTTTCTGCTATATAGATAGATGTGTTTGAAACTCTGAATCAAACCCGGTTTGTGCTAGTTCCTTGAAACTTGACCAAATGAAGTAGTTCTAAGTTCTATCTCTATGGTTTGTTTCCTCTTGAAGTACCCCATGCAGAGACTGGCGAAAAACACTTTCGTTTGAAAGGGGTTGCCAAGCTTCCAAAAACTACTAGTTTGCTGAAATCTCAGCAAACATTTTTTCACCAAATCTTGATGATACTTGGTGGTAATGATCAGTTCACTAATCCCACTTGGCTGCCCAATTTTTACTCTTCTAGGTTCAAGCGTTCGTTTCCAGTAACACTTTGAATTTTTAGGTTTCACTCTGTTTTCTGCTATATAGATAGATGTGTTTGGAATTCTAAATCGCACACGGTTTGTGCTAGGTCCTTGAAACTTGACCAAATGAAGTAGTTCTATGTTCCATCTCTATGATTTGTTTCCTCTTGAAGTACACCATGCAGAGACTGGCGAAAAACACTTTCTTTTGAAGAAGTGGCCAAGCTTCCAAAAAACTACTAGTTTCCTGAATTCTCAGCAAAACTTTTTTCACCATATCTTAATGATACTTGGTGGTAATGATCAGTTCACTAATCCCACTTGGCTACCCAATTTTTATTCTTCTAGGTTGAAGCATTCGTTTCCAGTAACAGTTTGAAGTTTTAGGTTTCACTCTGTTTTCTCCTACATAGATAGATGTGTTTGGAATTCTAAATCAAACACGGTTTGTGCTAGCTCCTGGAAACTTGACCAAATGAAGTAGTTCTAAATTCTATCTCTATGGTTTGTTTCCTCTTGAAGTACCCCATGCAGAGACTGCGAAAAACACTTTCGTTTGAACGGGGTTTCCAAGCTTCCAAAAAACTACTATTTTGCTGAAATCTCAGCAAACAGTTTTTCACCAATACTTGATGATACTTGGTGGTAATGATCAGTTCACTAATCCCACTTGGCTGCCCAACTTTCACTCTTCTAGGTTCAAGCGTTCGTTTCCAGTAACACTTTGAATTTTTAGGTTTCACTCTGTTTTCTGCTATATAAATAGATGTGTTTGAAACTCTGAATCAAACACGGTTTTTGCTAGCTCCTTGAAACTTGACAAAATGAAGTAGTTCTAAGTTCTATCTCTTTGGTTTGTTTCCTCTTGAAGTACCCATGCAGAGACTGGCGAAAAACACTTTTGTTTGAAAGGGGTTGCCAAGCTTCCAACAAACTACTAGTTTGCTGAAATCTCAGCAAACATTTTTTTCACCAAATCTTAATGATACTTGGTGGTAATGATCAGTTCACTAAGCCCACTTGGGTGCCCAACTTTCACTCTTCTAGGTTCAAGCGTTCGTTTCCAGTAACACTTTGAATTTTTAGGTTTCACTCTGTTTTCTGCTATATAGATAGATGTCTTTGAAACTCTGAATCAAACACGGTTTGTGCTAGCTCCTTGAAACTTGACAAAATGAAGTAGTTCTAAGTTCTATCTCTATGGTTTGTTTCCTCTTGAAGTACCCCATGCAGAGACTGGCGAAAAACACTTTCGTTTGAAAGGGGTTGCCAAGCTTCCAAAAAACTACTAGTTTGCTGAAATCTCAGCAAACATTTTTTTCACCAAATCTTAATGATACTTGGTGGTAATGATCAGTTCACTAAGCCCACTTGGCTGCCCAACTTTCACTCTTCTAGGTTCAAGCGTTCGTTTCCAGTAACACTTTGAATTTTTAGGTTTCACTCTGTTTTCTGCTACATAGATAGCTGTGTTTGGAATTCTAAATCAAACACTGTTTGTGCTAGCTCCTTGAAACTTGACCAAATGAAGTAGTTCTAAGTTCTATCTCTATGGTTTTTTTCCTCTTGAAGTACCCCATGCAGAGACTGGCGAAAAACACTTTCTTTTGAAGAAGTGGCCAAGCTTCCAAAAAACTACAAGTTTGCTGAAATCTCAGCAAAACTTTTTTCACCAAATCTTAATGATAATTGGTGGTAATGATCAGTTCACTAATCCCACTTGGCTACCCAATTTTTATTCTTCTAGGTTGAAGCATTCGTTTCCAGTAACAGTTTGAAATTTTAGGTTTCACTCTGTTTTCTCCTACATAGATAGATGTGTTTGGAATTCTAAATCAAACACGGTTTGTGCTAGCTCCTTGAAACTTGACCAAATGAAGTAGTTCTAAGTTCTATCTCTATGGTTTGTTTCCTCTTGAAGTACCCCATGCAGAGACTGGCGAAAAACACTTTCGTTTTAAAGGGGTTGCCAAGCTTCCAAAAAACTACTAGT
Organism: Callospermophilus lateralis; assembly: GCF_048772815.1. Lineage (NCBI taxonomy): Eukaryota > Metazoa > Chordata > Mammalia > Rodentia > Sciuridae > Callospermophilus > Callospermophilus lateralis. Next base: position 54,061 of record NW_027513557.1, read on the forward strand.
TTGCTGAAATCTCAGCAAACATTTTTTCACCAAAACTTGATGATACTTGGTGTTAATGATCAGTTCACTAATCCCACTTGGCTGCCCAACTTTCACTCTTCTAGGTTCAAGCATTCGTTTCCAGTAACACTTTGAATTTTTAGGTTTCACTCTGTTTTCTGCTGTATAGATAGATGTGTTTGAAACTCTGAATCAAACACGGTTTGTGCTAGCTCCTTGAAACTTGACAAAATGAAGTAGTTCTAAGTTCTATCTCTATGGTTTGTTTCCTCTTGATGTACCCCATGCAGAGACTGGCGAAAAACACTTTCGTTTGAACGGGGTTGCCAAGCTTCCAAAAAACTACTAGTTTTCTGAAATCTCAGCAAACATTTTTTCACCAAATCTTGATGATACTTGGTGGTAATGATCAGTTCACTAATCTCACTTGGCTGCCCAACTTTCACTCTTCTAGGTTCAAGCGTTCGTTTCCAGTAACACTTTGAATTTTTAGGTTTCACTCTGTTTTCTGCTATATAGATAGATGTGTTTGAAACTCTAAATCAAACACGGTTTGTGCTAGCTCCTTGAAACTTGACCAAATGAAGAAGTTCTATGTTCCATCTCTATGGTTTGTTTCCTCTTGAAGTACACCATGCAGAGACTGGCGAAAAACACTTTCGTTTGAAAGAAGTGGCCAAGCTTCCAAAAAACTACTAGTTTGCTGAAATCTCAGAAAACATTTTTTCACCAAAACTTGATGATACTGGGTGGTAATGATCAGTTCACTAACCCAATTGGCTGCCCAACTTTCACTCTTCTAGGTTCAAGAGTTCGTTTCCAGCAACACTTTGAATTTTTGGGTTTCACTCTGTTTTCTGCTATATAGATAGATGTGTTTGGAATTCTAAATCAAACACGGTTTGTGCTAGCTCCTTGAAACTTGACCAAATGAAGTAGTTCTAAGTTCTATCTCTATGGTTTGTTTCCTCTTGAAGTACCCCATGCAGAGACTGGCGAAAAACACTTTCGTTTGAACGGGGTTGCCAAGCTTCCAAAAAACTACTAGTTTTCTGAAATCTCAGCAAACATTTTTTCACCAAATCTTGATGATACTTGGTGGTAATGATCAGTTCACTAATCTCACTTGGCTGCCCAACTTTCACTCTTCTAGGTTCAAGCGTTCGTTTCCAGTAACACTTTGAATTTTTAGGTTTCACTCTGTTTTCTGCTATATAGATAGATGTGTTTGAAACTCTAAATCAAACATGGTTTGTGCTAGCTCCTTGAAACTTGACCAAATGAAGTAGTTCTATGTTCCATCTCTATTGTTTGTTTCCTCTTGAAGTACACCATGCAGAGACTGGCGAAAAACACTTTCGTTTGAAGAAGTGGCCAAGCTTCCAAAAAACTACTAGTTTGCTGAAATCTCAGCAAAACTTTTTTCACCAAATCTTAATGATACTTGGTGGTAATGATCAGTTCACTAATCCCACTTGGCTACCCAATTTTTATTCTTCTAGGTTGAAGCATTCGTTTCCAGTAACAGTTTGAAGTTTTAGGTTTCACTCTGTTTTCTCCTACATAGATAGATGTGTTTGGAATTCTAAATCAAACACGGTTTGTGCTAGCTCCTGGAAACTTGACCAAATGAAGTAGTTCTAAGTTCTATCTCTATGATTTGTTTCCTCTTGAAGTACCCCATGCAGAGACTGGCGAAAAACACTTTCGTTTGAACAGGGTTTCCAAGCTTCCAAAAAACTACTATTTTGCTGAAATCACAGCAAACAGTTTTTCACCAAAACTTGATGATACTTGGTGGTAATGATCAGTTCACTAATCCCACTTGGCTGCCCAACTTTCACTCTTCTAGGTTCAAGCGTTCGTTTCCAGTAACACTTTGAATTTTTAGATTTCACTCTGTTTTCTGCTATATAAATAGATGTGTTTGAAACTCTGAATCAAACACGGTTTGTGCTAGCTCCTTGAAACTTGACCAAATGAAGTAGTTCTAAGTTCTATCTCTATGGTTTGTTTCCTCTTGAAGTACCCCATGCAGAGACTGGCGAAAAAAACTTTCGTTTGAAAGGGGTTGCCAAGCTTCCAAAAAACTACTAGTTTGCTGAAATCTCAGCAAACATTTTTTCACCAAATCTTAATGATACTTGGTGGTAATGATCAGTTCACTAAGCCCACTTGGCTGCCCAACTTTCACTCTTCTAGGTTCAAGCGTTCGTTTCTAGTAACACTTTGAATTTTTAGGTTTCACTCTGTTTTCTGCTACATAGATAGCTGTGTTTGGAATTCTAAATCAAACACTGTTTGTGCTAGCTCCTTGAAACTTGACCAAATGAAGTAGTTCTAAGTTCTATCTCTATGGTTTGTTTCCTCTTGAAGTACCCCATGCAGAGACTGGCGAAAAACACTTTCGTTTGAAAGGGGTTGCCAAGCTTCCAAAAAACTACTAGTTTGCTGAAATCTCAGCAAACATTTTTTCACCAAAACTTGATGATACTTGGTGGTAATGATCAGTTCACTAATCCCACTTGGCTGCCCAACTTTCACTCTTCTAGGTTCAAGCGTTCGTTTCCAGTAACACTTTGAATTTTTAGGTTTCACTCTGTTTTCTGCTACATAGATAGCTGTGTTTGGAATTCTAAATCAAACACTGTTTGTGCTAGCTCCTTGAAACTTGACCAAATGAAATAGTTCTAAGTTCTATCTCTATGGTTTGTTTCCTCTTGAAGTACCCCATGCAGAGCCTGGCGAAAAACACTTTCGTTTGAAAGGGGTTGCCAAGCTTCCAAAAAACTACTAGTTTGCTGAAATCTCAGCAAACATTTTTTCACCAAAACTTGATGATACTTGGTGGTAATGATCAGTTCACTAATCATACTTGGCTGCCCAACTTTCACTCTTCTAGGTTCAAGCGTTCGTTTCCAGTAACACTTTGAATTTTTAGGTTTCACTCTGTTTTCTGCTATATAGATAGATGTGTTTGAAACTCTGAATCAAACCCGGTTTGTGCTAGTTCCTTGAAACTTGACCAAATGAAGTAGTTCTAAGTTCTATCTCTATGGTTTGTTTCCTCTTGAAGTACCCCATGCAGAGACTGGCGAAAAACACTTTCGTTTGAAAGGGGTTGCCAAGCTTCCAAAAACTACTAGTTTGCTGAAATCTCAGCAAACATTTTTTCACCAAATCTTGATGATACTTGGTGGTAATGATCAGTTCACTAATCCCACTTGGCTGCCCAATTTTTACTCTTCTAGGTTCAAGCGTTCGTTTCCAGTAACACTTTGAATTTTTAGGTTTCACTCTGTTTTCTGCTATATAGATAGATGTGTTTGGAATTCTAAATCGCACACGGTTTGTGCTAGGTCCTTGAAACTTGACCAAATGAAGTAGTTCTATGTTCCATCTCTATGATTTGTTTCCTCTTGAAGTACACCATGCAGAGACTGGCGAAAAACACTTTCTTTTGAAGAAGTGGCCAAGCTTCCAAAAAACTACTAGTTTCCTGAATTCTCAGCAAAACTTTTTTCACCATATCTTAATGATACTTGGTGGTAATGATCAGTTCACTAATCCCACTTGGCTACCCAATTTTTATTCTTCTAGGTTGAAGCATTCGTTTCCAGTAACAGTTTGAAGTTTTAGGTTTCACTCTGTTTTCTCCTACATAGATAGATGTGTTTGGAATTCTAAATCAAACACGGTTTGTGCTAGCTCCTGGAAACTTGACCAAATGAAGTAGTTCTAAATTCTATCTCTATGGTTTGTTTCCTCTTGAAGTACCCCATGCAGAGACTGCGAAAAACACTTTCGTTTGAACGGGGTTTCCAAGCTTCCAAAAAACTACTATTTTGCTGAAATCTCAGCAAACAGTTTTTCACCAATACTTGATGATACTTGGTGGTAATGATCAGTTCACTAATCCCACTTGGCTGCCCAACTTTCACTCTTCTAGGTTCAAGCGTTCGTTTCCAGTAACACTTTGAATTTTTAGGTTTCACTCTGTTTTCTGCTATATAAATAGATGTGTTTGAAACTCTGAATCAAACACGGTTTTTGCTAGCTCCTTGAAACTTGACAAAATGAAGTAGTTCTAAGTTCTATCTCTTTGGTTTGTTTCCTCTTGAAGTACCCATGCAGAGACTGGCGAAAAACACTTTTGTTTGAAAGGGGTTGCCAAGCTTCCAACAAACTACTAGTTTGCTGAAATCTCAGCAAACATTTTTTTCACCAAATCTTAATGATACTTGGTGGTAATGATCAGTTCACTAAGCCCACTTGGGTGCCCAACTTTCACTCTTCTAGGTTCAAGCGTTCGTTTCCAGTAACACTTTGAATTTTTAGGTTTCACTCTGTTTTCTGCTATATAGATAGATGTCTTTGAAACTCTGAATCAAACACGGTTTGTGCTAGCTCCTTGAAACTTGACAAAATGAAGTAGTTCTAAGTTCTATCTCTATGGTTTGTTTCCTCTTGAAGTACCCCATGCAGAGACTGGCGAAAAACACTTTCGTTTGAAAGGGGTTGCCAAGCTTCCAAAAAACTACTAGTTTGCTGAAATCTCAGCAAACATTTTTTCACCAAATCTTAATGATACTTGGTGGTAATGATCAGTTCACTAAGCCCACTTGGCTGCCCAACTTTCACTCTTCTAGGTTCAAGCGTTCGTTTCCAGTAACACTTTGAATTTTTAGGTTTCACTCTGTTTTCTGCTATATAGATAGATGTGTTTGGAATTCTAAATCAAACACGGTTTGTGCTAGGTCCTTGAAACTAGACCAAATGAAGTAGTTCTATGTTCCATCTCTATGATTTGTTTCCTCTTGAAGTACACCATGGAGAGACTGGCGAAAAACACTTTCTTTTGAAGAAGTGGCCAAGCTTCCAAAAAACTACTAGTTTGCTGAAATCTCAGCAAAACTTTTTTCACCAAATCTTAATGATACTTGGTGGTAATGATCAGTTCACTAATCCCACTTGGCTACCCAATTTTTATTCTTCTAGGTTGAAGCATTCGTTTCCAGTAACAGTTTGAAGTTTTAGGTTTCACTCTGTTTTCTCCTACATAGATAGATGTGTTTGGAATTCTAAATCAAACACGGTTTGTGCTAGCTCCTTGAAACTTGACCAAATGAAGTAGTTCTAAGTTCTATCTCTATGGTTTTTTTCCTCTTGAAGTACCCCATGCAGAGACTGGCGAAAAACACTTTCGTTTGAAAGGGGTTGCCAAGCTTCAAAAAACTACTAGTTTGCTGAAATCTCAGCAAAAAATTTTTTCACCAAATCTGAATGATACTTGGTGGTAATGATCAGTTCACTAAGCCCACTTGGCTGCCCAATTTTTACTCTTCTAGGTTCAAGCGTTCGTTTCCAGTAACACTTTGAATTTTTAGGTTTCACTCTGTTTTCTGCTATATAAATAGATGTGTTTGGAATTCTAAATCAAACACGGTTTGTGCTAGCTCCTTGAAACTTGACCAAATGAAGTAGTTCTAAGTTCTATCTCTATGGTTTGTTTCCTCTTGAAGTACCCCATGCAGAGACTGGCGAAAAACACTTTCGTTTGAAAGTGGTTGCCAAGCTTCCAAAAAACTACTAGTTTGCTGAAATCTCAGCAAACATTTTTTCACCAAATCTTGATGATACTTGGTGGTAATGATCAGTTCACTAATCCCACTTGGCTGCCCAATTTTTACTCTTCTAGGTTCAAGCGTTCGTTTCCAGTAACACTTTGAATTTTTAGGTTTCACTCTGTTTTCTGCTATATAGATAGATGTGTTTGAAACTCTAAATCAAACACGGTTTGTGCTAGCTCCTTGAAACTTGACCAAATGAAGTAGTTCTATGTTCCATCTCTATGGTTTGTTTCCTCTTGAAGTACCCCATGCAGAGACTGGCGAAAAACACTTTCGTTTGAAAGAAGTGGCCAAGTTTCCAAAAAACTACTAGCTTGCTGAAATCTCAGCAAAACTTTTTTCACCAAATCTTAATGATACTTGGTGGTAATGATCAGTTCACTAATCCTACTTGGCTACCCAATTTTTATTCTTCTAGGTTGAAGCATTCGTTTCCAGTAACAGTTTGAAGTTTTAGGTTTCACTCTGTTTTCTCTTACATAGATAGATGTGTTTGGAATTCTAAATCAAACACGGTTTGTGCTAGCTCCTTGAAACTTGACCAAATGAAGTAGTTCTAAGTTCTATCTCTATGGTTTATTTCCTCTTGAAGTACCCCATGCAGAGACTGGCGAAAAACACTTTCGTATTAAAGGGGTTGCCAAGCTTCAAAAAACTACTAGTTTGCTGAAATCTCAGAAAACATTTTTTCACCAAAACTTGATGATACTGGGTGGTAATGATCAGTTCACTAAGCCCACTTGGCTGCCCAACTTTCACTCTTCTAGGTTCAAGCGTTCGTTTCCAGTAACACTTTGAATTTTTAGGTTTCACTCTGTTTTCTGCTATATAGATAGAGGTGTTGGGAATTCTAAATCAAACACGTTTTGTGCTAGCTCCTTGAAACTTGACCAAATGAAGTAGTTGTAAGTTCTATCTCTATGGTTTGTTTCCTCTTGAAGTACCCCATGCAGAGACTGGCGAAAAACACTTTCGTTTGAAAGGGGTTGCCAAGCTTCCAAAAAACTACTAGTTTGCTGAAATCTCAGCAAACATTTTTTCACCAAAACTTGATGATACTTGGTGTTAATGATCAGTTCACTAATCCCACTTGGCTGCCCAACTTTCACTCTTCTAGGTTCAAGCATTCGTTTCCAGTAACACTTTGAATTTTTAGGTTTCACTCTGTTTTCTGCTATATAGATAGATGTGTTTGAAACTCTGAATCAAACATGGTTTGTGCTAGCTCCTTGAAACTTGACAAAATGAAGTAGTTCTAAGTTCTATCTCTATGGTTTGTTTCCTCTTGAAGTACCCCATGCAGAGACTGGCGAAAAACACTTTCGTTTGAATGGGGTTGCCAAGCTTCCAAAACACTACTAGTTTTCTGAAATCTCAGCAAACATTTTTTCACCAAATCTTGATGATACTTGGTGGTAATGATCAGTTCACTAATCTCACTTGGCTGCCCAACTTTCACTCTTCTAGGTTCAAGCGTTCGTTTCCAGTAACACTGTGAATTTTTAGGTTTCACTCTGTTTTCTGCTACATAGATAGCTGTGTTTGGAATTCTAAATCAAACACGGTTTGTGCTAGCTCCTTGAAACTTGACCAAATGAAGTAGTTCTAAGTTCTATCTCTATGGTTTGTTTCCTGTTGACGTACCCCATGCAGAGACTGGCGAAAAACACTTTCGCATGAAAGGGGTTGCCAAGCTTCCAAAAAACTACTAGTTTGCTGAAATCTCAGCAAATATTTTTTCACCAAAACTTGATGATACTTGGTGGTAATGATCAGTTCACTAATCCCACTTGGTGCCCAACTTTCACTCTTCTAGGTTCAAGCGTTCATTTCCAGTAACACTTTGAATTTTTAGGTTTCACTCTGTTTTCCGCTATATAGATAGATGTGTTTGGAATTCTAAATCAAACACGGTTTGTGCTAGCTCCTTGAAACTTGACCAAATGGAGTAGTTCTAAGTTCTATCTCTATGGTTTGTTTCCTCTTGAAGTACCCCATGCAGAGACTGGCGAAAAACACTTTCGTTTGAAAGGGGTTGCCAAGCTTCCAAAAAACTACTAGTTTGCTGAAATCTCAGCAAAACTTTTTTCACCAAATCTGAATGATACTTGGTGGTAATGATCAGTTCACTAAGCCCACTTGGCTGCCCAATTTTTACTCTTCTAGGTTCAAGCGTTCGTTTCCAGTAACACTTTGAATTTTTAGGTTTCACTCTGTTTTCTGCTATATAAATAGATGTGTTTGGAATTCTAAATCAAACACGGTTTGTGCTAGCTCCTTGAAACTTGACCAAATGAAGTAGTTCAAAGTTCTATCTCTATGGTTTGTTTCCTCTTGAAGTACCCCATGCAGAGACTGGCGAAAAACACTTTCGTTTGAAAGGGGTTGCCAAGCTTCCAAAAAACTACTAGTTTGCTGAAATCTCAGCAAACATTTTTTCACCAAATCTTGATGATACTTGGTGGTAATGATCAGTTCACTAATCCCACTTGGCTGCCCAATTTTTACTCTTCTAGGTTCAAGCGTTCGTTTCCAGTAACACTGTGAATTTTTAGGTTTCACTCTGTTTTCTGCTATATAGATAGATGTGTTTGAAACTCTAAATCAAACACGGTTTGTGCTAGCTCCTTGAAACTTGACCAAATGAAATAGTTCTATGTTCCATCTCTATGGTTTGTTTCCTCTTGAAGTACACCATGCAGAGACTGGCGAAAAACACTTTCGTTTGAAAGAAGTGGCCAAGTTTCCAAAAAACTCTTAGCTTGCTGAAATCTCAGCAAAACTTTTTTCACCAAATCTTAATGATACTTGGTGGTAATGATCAGTTCACTAATCCCACTTGGCTGCCCAACTTTCACTCTTCTAGGTTCAAGCATTCGTTTCCAGTAACACTTTGAATTTTTAGGTTTCAGTCTGTTTTCTGCTATATAGATAGATGTGTTTGAAACTCTGAATCAAACACGGTTTGTGCTAGCTCCGTGAAACTTGACCAAATGAAGTAGTTCTAAGTTCTATCTCTATGGTTTGTTTCCTCTTGAAGTACCCCATGCAGAGACTGGCGAAAAACACTTTCGTTTGAATGGGGTTGCCAAGCTTCCAAAAAACTACTAGTTTTCTGAAATCTCAGCAAACATTTTTTCACCAAATCTTGATGATACTTGGTGGTAATGATCAGTTCACTAATCTCACTTGGCTGCCCAACTTTCACTCTTCTAGGTTCAAGCGTTCGTTTCCAGTAACACTTTGAATTTTTAGGTTTCACTCTGTTTTCTGCTACATAGATAGCTGTGTTTGGAATTCTAAATCAAACACGGTTTGTGCTAGCTCCTTGAAACTTGACCAAATGAAGTAGTTCTAAGTTCTATCTCTATGGTTTGTTTCCTGTTGACGTACCCCATGCAGAGACTGGCGAAAAACACTTTCGTTTGAAAGGGGTTGCCAAGCTTCCAAAAACTACTAGTTTGCTGAAATCTCAGCAAATATTTTTTCACCAAAACTTGATGATACTTGGTGGTAATGATCAGTTCACTAATCCCACTTGGTGCCCAACTTTCACTCTTCTAGGTTCAAGCGTTCGTTTCCAGTAACACTTTGAATTTTTAGGTTTCACTCTGTTTTCCGCTATATAGATAGATGTGTTTGGAATTCTAAATCAAACACGGTTTGTGCTAGCTCCTTGAAACTTGACCAAATGGAGTAGTTCTAAGTTCTATCTCTATGGTTTGTTTCCTCTTGAAGTACCCCATGCAGAGACTGGCGAAAAACACTTTCGTTTGAAAGGGGTTGCCAAGCTTCCAAAAAACTACTAGTTTGCTGAAATCTCAGCAAAACTTTTTTCTCCAAATCTGAATGATACTTGGTGGTAATGATCAGTTCACTAAGCCCACTTGGCTGCCCAATTTTTACTCTTCTAGGTTCAAGCGTTCGTTTCCAGTAACACTTTGAATTTTTAGGTTTCACTCTGTTTTCTGCTATATAAATAGATGTGTTTGGAATTCTAAATCAAACACGGTTTGTGCTAGCTCCTTGAAACTTGACCAAATGAAGTAGTTCAAAGTTCTATCTCTATGGTTTGTTTCCTCTTGAAGTACCCCATGCAGAGACTGGCGAAAAACACTTTCGTTTGAAAGGGGTTGCCAAGCTTCCAAAAAACTACTAGTTTGCTGAAATCTCAGCAAACATTTTTTCACCAAATCTTGATGATACTTGGTGGTAATGATCAGTTCACTAATCCCACTTGGCTGCCCAATTTTTACTCTTCTAGGTTCAAGCGTTCGTTTCCAGTAACACTGTGAATTTTTAGGTTTCACTCTGTTTTCTGCTATATAGATAGAGGTGTTTGAAACTCTAAATCAAACACGGTTTGTGCTAGCTCCTTGAAACTTGACCAAATGAAATAGTTCTATGTTCCATCTCTATGGTTTGTTTCCTCTTGAAGTACACCATGCAGAGACTGGCGAAAAACACTTTCGTTTGAAAGAAGTGGCCAAGTTTCCAAAAAACTCTTAGCTTGCTGAAATCTCAGCAAAACTTTTTTCACCAAATCTTAATGATACTTGGTGGTAATGATCAGTTCACTAATCCAACTTGGCTACCCAATTTTTATTCTTCTAGGTTGAAGCATTCGTTTCCAGTAACAGTTTGAAGTTTTAGGTTTCACTCTGTTTTCTCCTACATAGATAGATGTGTTTGGAATTCTAAATCAAACACGGTTTGTGCTAGCTCCTTGAAACTTGACCAAATGAAGTAGTTCTAAGTTCTATCTCTATGGTTTGTTTCCTCTTGAAGTACCCCATGCAGAGACTGGCGAAAAACACTTTCGTTTGAAAGGGGTTGCCAACCTTCAAAAAACTACTAGTTTGCTGAAATCTCAGAAAACATTTTTTCACCAAAACTTGATGATACTTGGTGGTAATGATCAGTTAACTAAGCCCACTTGGCTGCCCAACTTTCACTCTTCTAGGTTCAAGCGTTCTTTTCCAGTAACACTTTGAATTTTTAGGTTTCACTCTGTTTTCTGCTATATAGATAGATGTGTTTGGAATTCTAAATCAAACACGTTTTGTGCTAGCTCCTTGAAACTTGACCAAATGAAGTAGTTGTAAGTTCTATCTCTATGGTTTGTTTCCTCTTGAAGTACCCCATGCAGAGACTGGCGAAAAACACTTTCGTTTGAAAGGGGTTGCCAAGCTTCCAAAAAACTACTAGTTTGCTGAAATCTCAGCAAACATTTTTTCACCAAAACTTGATGATACTTGGTGTTAATGATCAGTTCACTAATCCCACTTGGCTGCCCAACTTTCACTCTTCTAGGTTCAAGCATTCGTTTCCAGTAACACTTTGAATTTTTAGGTTTCAGTCTGTTTTCTGCTATATAGATAGATGTGTTTGAAACTCTGAATCAAACACGGTTTGTGCTAGCTCCGTGAAACTTGACCAAATGAAGTAGTTCTAAGTTCTATCTCTATGGTTTGTTTCCTCTTGAAGTACCCCATGCAGAGACTGGCGAAAAACACTTTAGTTTGAATGGGGTTGCCAAGCTTCCAAAAAACTACTAGTTTTCTGAAATCTCAGCAAACATTTTTTCACCAAATCTTGATGATACTTGGTGGTAATGATCAGTTCACTAATCTCACTTGGCTGCCCAACTTTCACTCTTCTAGGTTCAAGCGTTCGTTTCCAGTAACACTTTGAATTTTTAGGTTTCACTCTGTTTTCTGCTACATAGATAGCTGTGTTTGGAATTCTAAATCAAACACGGTTTGTGCTAGCTCCTTGAAACTTGACCAAATGAAGTAGTTCTAAGTTCTATCTCTATGGTTTGTTTCCTGTTGACGTTCCCCATGCAGAGACTGGCGAAAAACGCTTTCCTTTGAAAGGGGTTGCCACGCTTCCAAAAAACTACTATTTTGCTGAAATCTCAGCAAATATTTTTTCACCAAAACTTGATGATACTTGGTGGTAATGATCAGTTCACTAATCCCACTTGGTGCCCAACTTTCACTCTTCTAGGTTCAAGCGTTCGTTTCCAGTAACACTTTGAATTTTTAGGTTTCACTCTGTTTTCCGCTATATAGATAGATGTGTTTGGAATTCTAAATCAAACACGTTTTGTGATAGCTCCTTGAAACTTGACCAAATGAAGTAGTTCTAAGTTCTGTCTCTATGATTTGTTTCCTCTTGAAGTACCCCATGCAGAGACTGGCGAAAAACACTTTCGTTTGAATGGGGTTGCCAAGCTTCCAAAAAACTACTAGTTTGCTGAAATCTCAGCAAAACTTTTTTCACCAAATCTTAATGATACTTGGTGGTAATGATCAGTTCACTAATCCAACTTGGCTACCCAATTTTTATTCTTCTAGGTTGAAGCATTCGTTTCCAGTAACAGTTTGAAGTTTTAGGTTTCACTCTGTTTTCTCCTACATAGATAGATGTGTTTGGAATTCTAAATCAAACACGGTTTGTGCTAGCTCCTTGAAACTTGACCAAATGAAGTAGTTCTAAGTTCTATCTCTATGGTTTGTTTCCTCTTGAAGTACCCCATGCAGAGACTGGCGAAAAACACTTTCGTTTGAAAGGGGTTGCCAAGCTTCCAAAAAACTGTTTGCTGAGAGAAATCTCAGCAAACAGTTTTTCACCAAAACTTGATGATACTTGGTGGTAATGATCAGTTCACTAAGCCCACTTGGCTGCCCAACTTTCACTCTTCTAGGTTCAAGCGTTCGTTTCCAGTAACACTTTGAATTTTTAGGTTTCACTCTGTTTTCTGCTATATAGATAGATGTGTTTGGAATTCTAAATCAAACACGTTTTGTGCTAGCTCCTTGAAACTTGACCAAATGAAGTAGTTGTAAGTTCTATCTCTATGGTTTGTTTCCTCTTGAAGTATCCCATGCAGAGACTGGCGAAAAACACTTTCGTTTGAAAGGGGTTGCCAAGCTTCCAAAAAACTACTAGTTTGCTGAAATCTCAGCAAACTTTTTTTCACCAAAACTTGATGATACTTGGTGTTAATGATCAGTTCACTAATCCCACTTGGCTGCCCAACTTTCACTCTTCTAGGTTCAAGCATTCGTTTGCAGTAACACTTTGAATTTTTAGGTTTCACTCTGTTTTCTGCTATATAGATAGATGTGTTTGAAACTCTAAATCAAACACGGTTTGTGCTAGCTCCTTGAAACTTGACCAAATGAAGTAGTTCTATGTTCCATCTCTATGGTTTGTTTCCTCTTGAAGTACACCATGCAGAGACTGGCGAAAAACACTTTCGTTTGAAAGAAGTGGCCAAGTTTCCAAAAAACTACTAGCTTGCTGAAATCTCAGCAAAACTTTTTTCACCAAATCTTAATGATACTTGGTGGTAATGATCAGTTCACTAATCCAACTTGGCTACCCAATTTTTATTCTTCTAGGTTGAAGCATTCGTTTCCAGTAACAGTTTGAAGTTTTAGGTTTCACTCTGTTTTCTCCTACATAGATAGATGTGTTTGGAATTCTAAATCAAACACGGTTTGTGCTAGCTCCTTGAAACTTGACCAAATGAAGTAGTTCTAAGTTCTATCTCTATGGTTTATTTCCTCTTGAAGTACCCCATGCAGAGACTGGCGAAAAACACTTTCGTATTAAAGGGGTTGCCAAGCTTCAAAAAACTACTAGTTTGCTGAAATCTCAGAAAACATTTTTTCACCAAAACTTGATGATACTGGGTGGTAATGATCAGTTCACTAAGCCCACTTGGCTGCCCAACTTTCACTCTTCTAGGTTCAAGCGTTCGTTTCCAGTAACACTTTGAATTTTTAGGTTTCACTCTGTTTTCCTCTATATAGATAGATGTGTTTGGAATTCTAAATCAAACACGTTTTGTGCTAGCTCCTTGAAACTTGACCAAATGAAGTAGTTGTAAGTTCTATCTCTATGGTTTGTTTCCTCTTGAAGTACCCCATGCAGAGACTGGCGAAAAACACTTTCGTTTGAAAGGGGTTGCCAAGCTTCCAAAAAACTACTAGTTTGCTGAAATCTCAGCAAACATTTTTTCACCAAAACTTGATGATACTTGGTGTTAATGATCAGTTCACTAATCCCACTTGGCTGCCCAACTTTCACTCTTCTAGGTTCAAGCATTCGTTTCCAGTAACACTTTGAATTTTTAGGTTTCACTCTGTTTTCTGCTATATAGATAGATGTGTTTGAAACTCTGAATCAAACACGGTTTGTGCTAGCTCCTTGAAACTTGACAAAATGAAGTAGTTCTAAGTTCTATCTCTATGGTTTGTTTCCTCTTGAAGTACCCCATGCAGAGACTGGCGAAAAACACTTTCGTTTTAAAGGGGTTGCCAAGCTTCAAAAAACTACTAGTTTGCTGAAATCTCAGAAAACATTATTTCACCAAAACTTGATGATACTGGGTGGTAATGATCACTTCACTAAGCCCACTTGTTTGCCCAACTTTCACTCTTCTAGGTTCAAGCGTTCGTTTCCAGTAACACTTTGAATTTTTAGGTTTCACTCTGTTTTCCGCTATATAGATAGATGTGTTTGGAATTCTAAATCAAACACGGTTTGTGCTAGCTCCTTGAAACTTGACCAAATGAAATAGTTCTATGTTCCATCTCTATGGTTTGTTTCCTCTTGAAGTACACCATGCAGAGACAGGCGAAAAACACTTTCGTTTGAAAGAAGTGGCCAAGTTTCCAAAAAACTACTAGCTTGCTGAAATCTCAGCAAAACTTTTTTCACCAAATCTTAATGATACTTGGTGGTAATGATCAGTTCACTAATCCAACTTGGCTACCCAATTTTTATTCTTCTAGGTTGAAGCATTCGTTTCCAGTAACAGTTTGAAGTTTTAGGTTTCACTCTGTTTTCTCCTACATAGATAGATGTGTTTGGAATTCTAAATCAAACACGGTTTGTGCTAGCTCCTTGAAACTTGACCAAATGAAGTAGTTCTAAGTTCTATCTCTATGGTTTATTTCCTCTTGAAGTACCCCATGCAGAGACTGGCGAAAAACACTTTCGTATTAAAGGGGTTGCCAAGCTTCAAAAAACTACTAGTTTGCTGAAATCTCAGAAAACATTTTTTCACCAAAACTTGATGATACTGGGTGGTAATGATCAGTTCACTAAGCCCACTTGGCTGCCCAACTTTCACTCTTCTAGGTTCAAGCGTTCGTTTCCAGTAACACTTTGAATTTTTAGGTTTCACTCTGTTTTCCTCTATATAGATAGATGTGTTTGGAATTCTAAATCAAACACGTTTTGTGCTAGCTCCTTGAAACTTGACCAAATGAAGTAGTTGTAAGTTCTATCTCTATGGTTTGTTTCCTCTTGAAGTACCCCATGCAGAGACTGGCGAAAAACACTTTCGTTTGAAAGGGGTTGCCAAGCTTCCAAAAAACTACTAGTTTGCTGAAATCTCAGCAAACATTTTTTCACCAAAACTTGATGATACTTGGTGTTAATGATCAGTTCAGTAATCCCACTTGGCTGCCCAACTTTCACTCTTCTAGGTTCAAGCATTCGTTTCCAGTAACACTTTGAATTTTTAGGTTTCACTCTGTTTTCTGCTATATAGATAGATGTGTTTGAAACTCTGAATCAAACACGGTTTGTGCTAGCTCCTTGAAACTTGACAAAATGAAGTAGTTCTAAGTTCTATCTCTATGGTTTGTTTCCTCTTGAAGTACCCCATGCAGAGACTGGCGAAAAACACTTTCGTTTTAAAGGGGTTGCCAAGCTTCAAAAAACTACTAGTTTGCTGAAATCTCAGAAAACATTATTTCACCAAAACTTGATGATACTGGGTGGTAATGATCACTTCACTAAGCCCACTTGTCTGCCCAACTTTCACTCTTCTAGGTTCAAGCGTTCGTTTCCAGTAACACTTTGAATTTTTAGGTTTCACTCTGTTTTCCGCTATATAGATAGATGTGTTTGGAATTCTAAATCAAACACGGTTTGTGCTAGCTCCTTGAAACTTGACCAAATGAAATAGTTCTATGTTCCATCTCTATGGTTTGTTTCCTCTTGAAGTACACCATGCAGAGACAGGCGAAAAACACTTTCGTTTGAAAGAAGTGGCCAAGTTTCCAAAAAACTACTAGCTTGCTGAAATCTCAGCAAAACTTTTTTCACCAAATCTTAATGATACTTGGTGGTAATGATCAGTTCACTAATCCAACTTGGCTACCCAATTTTTATTCTTCTAGGTTGAAGCATTCGTTTCCAGTAACAGTTTGAAGTTTTAGGTTTCACTCTGTTTTCTCCTACATAGATAGATGTGTTTGGAATTCTAAATCAAACACGGTTTGTGCTAGCTCCTTGAAACTTGACCAAATGAAGTAGTTCTAAGTTCTATCTCTATGGTTTATTTCCTCTTGAAGTACCCCATGCAGAGACTGGCGAAAAACACTTTCGTATTAAAGGGGTTGCCAAGCTTCAAAAAACTACTAGTTTGCTGAAATCTCAGAAAACATTTTTTCACCAAAACTTGATGATACTGGGTGGTAATGATCAGTTCACTAAGCCCACTTGGCTGCCCAACTTTCACTCTTCTAGGTTCAAGCGTTCGTTTCCAGTAACACTTTGAATTTTTAGGTTTCACTCTGTTTTCCTCTATATAGATAGATGTGTTTGGAATTCTAAATCAAACACGTTTTGTGCTAGCTCCTTGAAACTTGACCAAATGAAGTAGTTGTAAGTTCTATCTCTATGGTTTGTTTCCTCTTGAAGTACCCCATGCAGAGACTGGCGAAAAACACTTTCGTTTGAAAGGGGTTGCCAAGCTTCCAAAAAACTACTAGTTTGCTGAAATCTCAGCAAACATTTTTTCACCAAAACTTGATGATACTTGGTGTTAATGATCAGTTCACTAATCCCACTTGGCTGCCCAACTTTCACTCTTCTAGGTTCAAGCATTCGTTTCCAGTAACACTTTGAATTTTTAGGTTTCACTCTGTTTTCTGCTATATAGATAGATGTGTTTGAAACTCTGAATCAAACACGGTTTGTGCTAGCTCCTTGAAACTTGACAAAATGAAGTAGTTCTAAGTTCTATCTCTATGGTTTGTTTCCTCTTGAAGTACCCCATGCAGAGACTGGCGAAAAACACTTTCGTTTTAAAGGGGTTGCCAAGCTTCAAAAAACTACTAGTTTGCTGAAATCTCAGAAAACATTATTTCACCAAAACTTGATGATACTGGGTGGTAATGATCACTTCACTAAGCCCACTTGTCTGCCCAACTTTCACTCTTCTAGGTTCAAGCGTTCGTTTCCAGTAACACTTTGAATTTTTAGGTTTCACTCTGTTTTCTGCTACATAGATAGCTGTGTTTGGAATTCTAAATCAAACACGGTTTGTGCTAGCTCCTTGAAACTTGACCAAATGAAGTAGTTCTAAGTTCTATCTCTATGGTTTGTTTCCTGTTGACGTTCCCCATGCAGAGACTGGCGAAAAACGCTTTCGTTTGAAAGGGGTAGCCACGCTTCCAAAAAACTACTAGTTTGCTGAAATCTCAGCAAATATTTTTTCACCAAAACTTGATGATACTTGGTGGTAATGATCAGTTCACTAATCCCACTTGGTGCCCAACTTTCACTCTTCTAAGTTCAAGCGTTCGTTTCCAGTAACACTTTGAATTTTTAGGTTTCACTCTGTTTTCCGCTATATAGATAGATGTGTTTGGAATTCTAAATCAAACACGTTTTGTGATAGCTCCTTGAAACTTGACCAAATGAAGTAGTTCTAAGTTCTATCTCTATGGTTTGTTTCCTCTTGAAGTACCCCATGCAGAGACTGGCGAAAAACACTTTCGTTTGAACGGGGTTTCCAAGCTTCCAAAAAACTACTATTTTGCTGAAATCACAGCAAACAGTTTTTCAACAAAACTTGATGATACTTGGTGGTAATGATCAGTTCACTAATCCCACTTGGCTGCCCAACTTTCACTCTTCTAGGTTCAAGCGTTCGTTTCCAGTAACACTTTGAATTTTTAGGTTTCACTCTGTTTTCTGCTATATAGATAGATGTGTGTGGAATTCTAAATCAAACACGGTTTGTGCTAGCTCCTTGAAACTTGACCAAATGAAGTAGTTCTAAGTTCTATCTCTATGGTTTGTTTCCTCTTGAAGTACCCCATGCAGAGACTGGCGAAAAACACTTTCGTTTGAAAGGGGTTGCCAAGCTTCCAAAAAACTACTAGTTTGCTGAAATCTCAGCAAACAATTTTTCACCAAATCTTAATGATACTTGGTGGTAATGATCAGTTCACTAATCCCACTTGGCTGCCCAAGTTTCACTCTTCTAGGTTCAAGCGTTCGTTTCCAGTAACACTTTGAATTTTTAGGTTTCACTCTGTTTTCCGCTATATAGAAAGATGTGTTTGGAATTCTAAATCAAACACGGTTTGTGCTAGCTCCTTGAAACTTGACCAAATGAAGTAGTTCTAAGTTCTATCTCTATGGTTTGTTTCCTCTTGAAGTACCCCATGCAGAGACTGGCGAAAAACACTTTCGTTTGAAAGAAGTGGAAAAGCTTCCAAAAAACTACTAGTTTGCTGAAATCTCAGCAAAACTTTTTTCACCAAATCTTAATGATACTTGGTGGTAATGATCAGTTCACTAATCCCACTTGGCTACCCAATTTTTATTCTTCTAGGTTGAAGCATTCGTTTCCAGTAACAGTTTGAAGTTTTAGGTTTCACTCTGTTTTCTCCTACATAGATAGATGTGTTTGGAATTCTAAATCAAACACGGTTTGTGCTAGCTCCTTGAAACTTGACCAAATGAAGTAGTTCTATGTTCCATCTCTATTGTTTGTTTCCTCTTGAAGTACACTATGCAGAGACTGGCGAAAAACACTTTCGTTTGAAAGAAGTGGCCAAGCTTCCAAAAAACTACTAGTTTGCTGAAATCTCAGCAAAACTTTTTTCACCAAATCTTAATGATACTTGGTGGTAATGATCAGTTCACTAATCCCACTTGGCTACCCAATTTTTATTCTTCTAGGTTGAAGCATTCGTTTCCAGTAACAGTTTGAAATTTTAGGTTTCACTCTGTTTTCTCCTACATAGATAGATGTGTTTGGAATTCTAAATCAAACACGGTTTGTGCTAGCTCCTGGAAACTTGACCAAATGAAGTAGTTCTAAGTTCTATCTCTATGGTTTGTTTCCTCTTGAAGTACCCCATGCAGAGACTGGCGAAAAACACTTTCGTTTGAACGGGGTTTCCAAGCTTCCAAAAAACTACTATTTTGTTGAAATCTCAGCAAACAGTTTTTCACCAAAACTTGATGATACTTGGTAGTAATGATAGGTTCACTAATCCCACTTGGCTGCCCAACATTCACTCTTCTAGGTTCAAGCGTTCGTTTCCAGTAACACTTTGAATTTTTAGGTTTCACTCTGTTTTCTGCTATATAAATAGATGTGTTTGAATCTCTGAATCAAACACGGTTTGTGCTAGCTCCTTGAAACTTGACCAAATGAAGTAGTTCTAAGTTCTATCTCTATGGTTTGTTTCCTCTTGAAGTACCCCATGCAGAGACTGGCGAAAAACACTTTCGTTTGTAAGGGGTTGCCAAGCTTCCAAAAAACTACTAGTTTGCTGAAATCTCAGCAAACATTTTTTCTCCAAATCTTGATGATAATTGGTGGTAATGATCAGTTCACTAAGCCCACTTGGCTGCCCAACTTTCACTCTTCTAGGTTCAAGCGTTCGTTTCCAGTAACACTTTGAATTTTTAGGTTTCACTCTGTTTTCTGCTATATAGATAGATATGTTTGGAATTCTAAATAAAACACGTTTTGTGCTAGCTCCTTGAAACTTGACCAAATGAAGTAATTGTAAGTTCTATCTCTATGGTTTGTTTCCTCTTGAAGTACCCCATGCAGAGACTGGCGAAAAACACTTTCGTTTGAAAGGGGTTGCCAAGCTTAAAAAACTACTAGTTTGCTGAAATCTCAGCAAACATTTTTTCACCAAAACTTGATGATACTTGGTGTTAATGATCAGTTCACTAATCCCACTTGGCTGCCCAACTTTCACTCTTCTAGGTTCAAGCATTCGTTTCCAGTAACACTTTGAATTTTTAGGTTTCACTCTGTTTTCTGCTATATAGATAGATGTGTTTGAAACTCTGAATCAAACACGGTTTGTGCTAGCTCCTTGAAACTTGACAAAATGAAGTAGTTCTAAGTTCTAACTCTATGGTTTGTTTACTCTTGAAGTACCCCATGCAGAGACTGGCGAAAAACACTTTCGTTTGAATGGGGTTGCCAAGCTTCCAAAAAACTACTAGTTTTCTGAAATCTCAGCAAACATTTTTTCACCAAATCTTGATGATACTTGGTGGTAATGATCAGTTCACTAATCTCACTTGGCTGCCCAACTTTCACTCTTCTAGGTTCAAGCGTTCGTTTCCAGTAACACTTTGAATTTTTAGGTTTCACTCTGTTTTCTGCTACATAGATAGCTGTGTTTGGAATTCTAAATCAAACACGGTTTGTGCTAGCTCCTTGAAACTTGACCAAATGAAGTAGTTCTAAGTTCTATCTCTATGGTTTGTTTCCTGTTGACTTACCCCATGCAGAGACTGGCGAAAAACACTTTCGTTTGAAAGGGGTTGTAAAGCTTCCAAAAAACTACTAGTTTGCTGAAATCTCAGCAAACATTTTTTCACCAAAACTTGATGATACTTGGTGGTAATGATCAGTTTACTAATCCCACTTGGTGCCCAACTTTCACTCTTCTAGGTTCAAGCGTTCGTTTCCAGTAACACTTTGAATTTTCAGGTTTCACTCTGTTTTCCGCTATATAGATAGATGTGTTTGGAATTCTAAATCAAACACGGTTTGTGCTAGCTCCTTGAAACTTGACCAAATGAAGTAGTTCTAAGTTCTATCTCTATGGTTTGTTTCCTCTTGAAGTACCCCATGCAGAGACTGGCGAAAAACACTTTCGTTTTAAAGGGGTTGCCAAGCTTCCAAAAAACTACTAGTTTGCTGAAATCTCAGCAAAACTTTTTTCACCAAATCTGAATGATACTTGGTGGTAATGATCAGTTCACTAAGCCCACTTGGCTGCCCAATTTTTACTCTTCTAGGTTCAAGGGTTCGTTTCCAGTAACACTTTGAATTTTTAGGTTTCACTCTGTTTTCTGCTATATAAATAGATGTGTTTGGAATTCTAAATCAAACACGGTTTGTGCTAGCTCCTTGAAACTTGCCCAAATGAAGTAGTTCTAAGTTCTATCTCTATGGTTTGTTTCCTCTTGAAATACCCCATGCAGAGACTGGCGAAAAACACTTTCTTTGAAACGGGTTGCCAAGCTTCCAAAAAACTACTAGTTTGCTGAAATCTCAGCAAACATTTTTTCACCAAATCTTAATGATACTTGGTGGTAATGATCAGTTCACTAAGCCCACTTGGCTGCCCAACTTTCACTCTTCTAGGTTCAAGCGTTCGTTTCCAGTAACACTTTGAATTTTTAGGTTTCACTCTGTTTTCTGCTACATAGATAGCTGTGTTTGGAATTCTAAATCAAACACTGTTTGTGCTAGCTCCTTGAAACTTGACCAAATGAAGTAGTTGTAAGTTCTATCTCTATGGTTTGTTTCCTCTTGAAGTACCCCATGCAGAGACTGGCGAAAAACACTTTCGTTTGAAAGGGGTTGCCAAGCTTCCAAAAAATTACTAGTTTGCTGAAATCTCAGCAAACATTTTTTCACCAAAACTTGATGGTACTTGGTGTTAATGATCAGTTCACTAATCCCACTTGGCTGCCCAACTTTCACTCTTCTAGGTTCAAGCATTCGTTTCCAGTAACACTTTGAATTTTTAGGTTTCACTCTGTTTTCTGCTATATAGATAGATGTGTTTGAAACTCTGAATCAAACACGGTTTGTGCTAGCTCCTTGAAACTTGACAAAATGAAGTAGTTCTAAGTTCTATCTCTATGGTTTGTTTCCTCTTGAAGTACCCCATGCAGAGACTGGCGAAAAACACTTTCGTTTGAATGGGGTTGCGGAGCTTCCAAAACACTACTAGTTTTCTGAAATCTCAGCAAACATTTTTTCACCAAATCTTGATGATACTTGGTGGTAATGATCAGTTCACTAATCTCACTTGGCTGCCCAACTTTCACTCTTCTAGGTTCAAGCGTTCGTTTCCAGTAACACTTTGAATTTTTAGGTTTCACTCTGTTTTCTGCTACATAGATAGCTGTGTTTGGAATTCTAAATCAAACACGGTTTGTGCTAGCTCCTTGAAACTTGACCAAATGAAGTAGTTCTAAGTTCTATCTCTATGGTTTGTTTCCTGTTGACTTACCCCATGCAGAGACTGGCGAAAAACACTTTCGTTTGAAAGGGGTTGTAAAGCTTCCAAAAAACTACTAGTTTGCTGAAATCTCAGCAAACATTTTTTCACCAAAACTTGATGATACTTGGTGGTAATGATCAGTTTACTAATCCCACTTGGTGCCCAACTTTCACTCTTCTAGGTTCAAGCGTTCGTTTCCAGTAACACTTTGAATTTTCAGGTTTCACTCTGTTTTCCGCTATATAGATAGATGTGTTTGGAATTCTAAATCAAACACGGTTTGTGCTAGCTCCTTGAAACTTGACCAAATGAAGTAGTTCTAAGTTCTATCTCTATGGTTTGTTTCCTCTTGAAGTACCCCATGCAGAGACTGGCGAAAAACACTTTCGTTTTAAAGGGGTTGCCAAGCTTCCAAAAAACTACTAGTTTGCTGAAATCTCAGCAAAACTTTTTTCACCAAATCTGAATGATACTTGGTGGTAATGATCAGTTCACTAAGCCCACTTGGCTGCCCAATTTTTACTCTTCTAGGTTCAAGGGTTCGTTTCCAGTAACACTTTGAATTTTTAGGTTTCACTCTGTTTTCTGCTATATAAATAGATGTGTTTGGAATTCTAAATCAAACACGGTTTGTGCTAGCTCCTTGAAACTTGCCCAAATGAAGTAGTTCTAAGTTCTATCTCTATGGTTTGTTTCCTCTTGAAATACCCCATGCAGAGACTGGCGAAAAACACTTTCTTTGAAACGGGTTGCCAAGCTTCCAAAAAACTACTAGTTTGCTGAAATCTCAGCAAACATTTTTTCACCAAATCTTAATGATACTTGGTGGTAATGATCAGTTCACTAAGCCCACTTGGCTGCCCAACTTTCACTCTTCTAGGTTCAAGCGTTCGTTTCCAGTAACACTTTGAATTTTTAGGTTTCACTCTGTTTTCTGCTACATAGATAGCTGTGTTTGGAATTCTAAATCAAACACTGTTTGTGCTAGCTCCTTGAAACTTGACCAAATGAAGTAGTTGTAAGTTCTATCTCTATGGTTTGTTTCCTCTTGAAGTACCCCATGCAGAGACTGGCGAAAAACACTTTCGTTTGAAAGGGGTTGCCAAGCTTCCAAAAAATTACTAGTTTGCTGAAATCTCAGCAAACATTTTTTCACCAAAACTTGATGGTACTTGGTGTTAATGATCAGTTCACTAATCCCACTTGGCTGCCCAACTTTCACTCTTCTAGGTTCAAGCATTCGTTTCCAGTAACACTTTGAATTTTTAGGTTTCACTCTGTTTTCTGCTATATAGATAGATGTGTTTGAAACTCTGAATCAAACACGGTTTGTGCTAGCTCCTTGAAACTTGACAAAATGAAGTAGTTCTAAGTTCTATCTCTATGGTTTGTTTCCTCTTGAAGTACCCCATGCAGAGACTGGCGAAAAACACTTTCGTTTGAATGGGGTTGCGGAGCTTCCAAAACACTACTAGTTTTCTGAAATCTCAGCAAACATTTTTTCACCAAATCTTGATGATACTTGGTGGTAATGATCAGTTCACTAATCTCACTTGGCTGCCCAACTTTCACTCTTCTAGGTTCAAGCGTTCGTTTCCAGTAACACTTTGAATTTTTAGGTTTCACTCTGTTTTCTGCTACATAGATAGCTGTGTTTGGAATTCTAAATCAAACACGGTTTATGCTAGCTCCTTGAAACTTGACCAAATGAAGTAGTTCTAAGTTCTATCTCTATGGTTTGTTTCCTGTTGACTTACCCCATGCAGAGACTGGCGAAAAACACTTTCGTTTGAAAGGGGTTGTAAACCTTCCAAAAAACTACTAGTTTGCTGAAATCTCAGCAAACATTTTTTCACCAAAACTTGATGATACTTGGTGGTAATGATCAGTTCACTAATCCCACTTGGTGCCCAACTTTCACTCTTCTAGGTTCAAGCGTTCGTTTCCAGTAACACTTTGAATTTTCAGGTTTCACTCTGTTTTCCGCTATATAGATAGATGTGTTTGGAATTCTAAATCAAACACGGTTTGTGCTAGCTCTTTGAAACTTGACCAAATGAAGTAGTTCTAAGTTCTATCTCTATGGTTTGTTTCCTCTTGAAGTACCCCATGCAGAGACTGGCGAAAAACACTTTCGTTTTAAAGGGGTTGCCAAGCTTCGAAAAAACTACTAGTTTGCTGAAATCTCAGCAAAACTTTTTTCACCAAATCTGAATGATACTTGGTGGTAATGATCAGTTCACTAAGCCCACTTGGCTGCCCAATTTTTACTCTTCTAGGTTCAAGGGTTCGTTTCCAGTAACACTTTGAATTTTTAGGTTTCACTCTGTTTTCTGCTATATAAATAGATGTGTTTGGAATTCTAAATCAAACACGGTTTGTGCTAGCTCCTTGAAACTTGAACAAATGAAGTAGTTCTAAGTTCTACCTCTATGGTTTGTTTCCTCTTGAAATACCCCATGCAAAGACTGGCGAAAAACACTTTCTTTGAAACGGGTTGCCAAGCTTCCAAAAAACTACTAGTTTGCTGAAATCTCAGCAAGCATTTTTTCACCAAATCTTGATGATACTTGGTGGTAATGACAAGTTCACTAATCCCACTTGGCTGCCCAATTTTTACTCTTCTAGGTTCAAGCGTTCGTTTCCAGTAACACTTTGAATTTTTAGGTTTCACTCTGTTTTCTGCTATATAGATAGATGTGTTTGAAACTCTAAATCAAACACGGTTTGTGCTAGCTCCTTGAAACTTGACCAAATGAAGTAGTTCTATGTTCCATCTCTATGATTTGTTTCCTCTTGAAGTACACCATGCAGAGACTGGCGAAAAACACTTTTTTTTGAAGAAGTGGCCAAGCTTCCAAAAAACTACTAGTTTGCTGAAATCTCAGCAAAACTTTTTTCACCAAATCTTAATGATACTTGGTGGTAATGATCAGTTCACTAATCCCACTTGGCTACCCAATTTTTATTCTTCTAGGTTGAAGCATTCGTTTCCAGTAACAGTTTGAAGTTTTAGGTTTCACTCTGTTTTCTCCTACATAGATAGATGTGTTTGGAATTCTAAATCAAACACGGTTTGTGCTAGCTCCTTGAAACTTGACCAAATGAAGTAGTTCTAAGTTCTATCTCTATGGTTTGTTTCCTCTTGAAGTACCATATGCAGAGACTGGCGAAAAACACTTTCGTTTGAAAGGGGTTGCCAAGCTTCCAAAAAACTACTAGTTTGCTGAAATCTCAGCAAACATTTTTTCACCAAATCTTGATGATACCTGGTGGTAATGATCAGTTCACTAAGCCCACTTGGCTGCCCAATTTTTACTCTTCTAGGTTCAAGCGTTCGTTTCCAGTAACACTTTGAATTTTTAGGTTTCACTCTGTTTTCTGCTATATAAATAGATGTCTTTGAAACTCTGAATCAAACACGGTTTGTGCTAGCTCCTTGAAACTTGACCAAATGAAGTAGTTCTAAGTTCTATCTCTATGGTTTGTTTCCACTTGAAGTACCCCATGGAGAGACTGGCGAAAAACACTTTCGTTTGAAAGGGGTTGCCAAGCTTCCAAAAAACTACTAGTTTGCTGAAATCTCAGCAAACATTTTTTCACCAAATCTTAATGATACTTGGTGGTAATGATCAGTTCACTAAGCCCACTTGGCTGCCCAACTTTCACTCTTCTAGGTTCAAGCGTTCGTTTCCAGTAACACTTTGAATTTTTAGGTTTCACTCTGTTTTCTGCTACATAGATAGCTGTGTTTGGAATTCTAAATCAAACACTGTTTGTGCTAGCTCCTTGAAACTTGACCAAATGAAGTAGTTGTAAGTTCTATCTCTATGGTTTGTTTCCTCTTGAAGTACCCCATGCAGAGACTGGCGAAAAACACTTTCGTTTGAAAGGGGTTGCCAAGCTTCCAAAAAATTACTAGTTTGCTGAAATCTCAGCAAACATTTTTTCACCAAAACTTGATGGTACTTGGTGTTAATGATCAGTTCACTAATCCCACTTGGCTGCCCAACTTTCACTCTTCTAGGTTCAAGCATTCGTTTCCAGTAACACTTTGAATTTTTAGGTTTCACTCTGTTTTCTGCTATATAGATAGATGTGTTTGAAACTCTGAATCAAACACGGTTTGTGCTAGCTCCTTGAAACTTGACAAAATGAAGTAGTTCTAAGTTCTATCTCTATGGTTTGTTTCCTCTTGAAGTACCCCATGCAGAGACTGGCGAAAAACACTTTCGTTTTAAAGGGGTTGCCAAGCTTCGAAAAAACTACTAGTTTGCTGAAATCTCAGCAAAACTTTTTTCACCAAAACTGAATGATACTTGGTGGTAATGATCAGTTCACTAAGCCCACTTGGCTGCCCAATTTTTACTCTTCTAGGTTCAAGGGTTCGTTTCCAGTAACACTTTGAATTTTTAGGTTTCACTCTGTTTTCTGCTATATAAATAGATGTGTTTGGAATTCTAAATCAAACACGGTTTGTGCTAGCTCCTTGAAACTTGAACAAATGAAGTAGTTCTAAGTTCTATCTCTATGGTTTGTTTCCTCTTGAAATACCCCATGCAGAGACTGGCGAAAAACACTTTCTTTGAAACGGGTTGCCAAGCTTCCAAAAAACTACTAGTTTGCTGAAATCTCAGCAAGCATTTTTTCACCAAATCTTGATGATACTTGGTGGTAATGACAAGTTCACTAATCCCACTTGGCTGCCCAATTTTTACTCTTCTAGGTTCAAGCGTTCGTTTCCAGTAACACTTTGAATTTTTAGG
This sequence comes from Callospermophilus lateralis, assembly GCF_048772815.1. Lineage (NCBI taxonomy): Eukaryota > Metazoa > Chordata > Mammalia > Rodentia > Sciuridae > Callospermophilus > Callospermophilus lateralis. The sequence goes on from NW_027513557.1 coordinate 80,776, forward strand.
TTTCACTCTGTTTTCTGCTATATAGATAGATATGTTTGAAACTCTAAATCAAACACGGTTTGTGCTAGCTCCTTGAAACTTGACCAAATGAAGTATTTCTATGTTCCATCTCTATGATTTGTTTCCTCTTGAAGTACACCATGCAGAGACTGGCGAAAAACACTTTTTTTTGAAGAAGTGGCCAAGCTTCCAAAAAACTACTAGTTTGCTGAAATCTCAGCAAAACTTTTTTCACCAAATCTTAATGATACTTGGTGGTAATGATCAGTTCACTAATCCCACTTGGCTACCCAATTTTTATTCTTCTAGGTTGAAGCATTCGTTTCCAGTAACAGTTTGAAGTTTTAGGTTTCACTCTGTTTTCTCCTACATAGATAGATGTGTTTGGAATTCTAAATCAAACACGGTTTGTGCTAGCTCCTTGAAACTTGACCAAATGAAGTAGTTCTAAGTTCTATCTCTATGGTTTGTTTCCTCTTGAAGTACCCCATGCAGAGACTGGCGAAAAACACTTTCGTTTGAAAGGGGTTGCCAAGCTTCCAAAAAACTACTAGTTTGCTGAAATCTCAGCAAACATTTTTTCACCAAATCTTGATGATACCTGGTGGTAATGATCAGTTCACTAAGCCCACTTGGCTGCCCAATTTTTACTCTTCTAGGTTCAAGCGTTCGTTTCCAGTAACACTTTGAATTTTTAGGTTTCACTCTGTTTTCTGCTATATAAATAGATGTCTTTGAAACTCTGAATCAAACACGGTTTGTGCTAGCTCCTTGAAACTTGACCAAATGAAGTAGTTCTAAGTTCTATCTCTATGGTTTGTTTCCACTTGAAGTACCCCATGCAGAGACTGGCGAAAAACACTTTCGTTTGAAAGGGGTTGCCAAGCTTCCAAAAACTACTAGTTTGCTGAAATCTCAGCAAACATTTTTTCACCAAATCTTAATGATACTTGGTGGTAATGATCAGTTCACTAAGCCCACTTGGCTGCCCAACTTTCACTCTTCTAGGTTCAAGCGTTCGTTTCCAGTAACACTTTGAATTTTTAGGTTTCACTCTGTTTTCTGCTACATAGATAGCTGTGTTTGGAATTCTAAATCAAACACGGTTTGTGCTAGCTCCTTGAAACTTGACCAAATGAAGTAGTTCTAAGTTCTATTTCTATGGTTTGTTTCCTGTTGACTTACCCCATGCAGAGACTGGCGAAAAACACTTTCGTTTGAAAGGGGTTGTAAACCTTCCAAAAAACTACTAGTTTGCTGAAATCTCAGCAAACATTTTTTCACCAAAACTTGATGATACTTGGTGGTAATGATCAGTTCACTAATCCCACTTGGTGCCCAACTTTCACTCTTCTAGGTTCAAGCGTTCGTTTCCAGTAACACTTTGAATTTTCAGGTTTCACTCTGTTTTCCGCTATATAGATAGATGTGTTTGGAATTCTAAATCAAACACGGTTTGTGCTAGCTCCTTGAAACTTGACCAAATGAAGTAGTTCTAAGTTCTATCTCTATGGTTTGTTTCCTCTTGAAGTACCCCATGCAGAGACTGGCGAAAAACACTTTCGTTTTAAAGGGGTTGCCAAGCTTCCAAAAAACTACTAGTTTGCTGAAATCTCAGCAAAACTTTTTTCACCAAATCTGAATGATACTTGGTGGTAATGATCAGTTCACTAAGCCCACTTGGCTGCCCAATTTTTACTCTTCTAGGTTCAAGGGTTCGTTTCCAGTAACACTTTGAATTTTTAGGTTTCACTCTGTTTTCTGCTATATAAATAGATGTGTTTGGAATTCTAAATCAAACACGGTTTGTGCTAGCTCCTTGAAACTTGACCAAATGAAGTAGTTCTAAGTTCTATCTCTATGGTTTGTTTCCTCTTGAAATACCCCATGCAGAGACTGGCGACAAACACTTTCTTTGAAACGGGTTGCCAAGCTTCCAAAAAACTACTAGTTTGCTGAAATCTCAGCAAGCATTTTTTCACCAAATCTTGATGATACTTGGTGGTAATGATCAGTTCACTAATCCCACTTGGCTGCCCAATTTTTACTCTTCTAGGTTCAAGCGTTCGTTTCCAGTAACACTTTGAATTTTTAGGTTTCACTCTGTTTTCTGCTATATAGATAGATGTGTTTGAAACTCTAAATCAAACACGGTTTGTGCTAGCTCCTTGAAACTTGACCAAATGAAGTAGTTCTATGTTCCATCTCTATGATTTGTTTCCTCTTGAAGTACACCATGCAGAGACGGGTGAAAAACACTTTTTTTTGAAGAAGTGGCCAAGCTTCCAAAAAACTACTAGTTTGCTGAAATCTCAGCAAACATTTTTTCACCAAATCTTAATGATACTTGGTGGTAATGATCAGTTCACTAAGCCCACTTGGCTGCCCAACTTTCACTCTTCTAGGTTCAAGCGTTCGTTTAAAGTAACACTTTGAATTTTTAGGTTTCACTCTGTTTTCTGCTACATAGATAGCTGTGTTTGGAATTCTAAATCAAACACTGTTTGTGCTAGCTCCTTGAAACTTGACCAAATGAAGTAGTTCTAAGTTCTATCTCTATGGTTTGTTTCCTCTTGAAGTACCCCATGCAGAGACTGGCGAAAAACACTTTCGTTTGAAAGTGGTTGCCAAGCTTCCAAAAAACTACTACTTTGCTGAAATCTCAGCAAACATTTTTTCACCAAAACTTGATGATACTTGGTGGTAATGATCAGTTCACTAATCCCACTTGGCTGCCCAACTTTCACTCTTCTAGGTTCAAGCGTTCGTTTCCAGTAACACTTTGAATTTTTAGGTTTCACTCTGTTTTCTGCTATATAGATAGATGTGTTTGAAACTCTGAATCAAACACGGTTTGTGCTAGCTCCTTGAAACTTGACCAAATGAAGTAGTTCTAAGTTCTATCCCTATGGTTTGTTTCCTCTTGAAGTACCCCATGCAGAGACTGGCGAAAAACACTTTCGTTTGAAAGGGGTTGCCAAGCTTCCAAAAAACTACTAGTTTGCTGAAATCTCAGCAAACATTTTTTCACCAAATCTTAATGATACTTGGTGGTAATGATCAGTTCACTAAGCCCACTTGGCTGCCCAACTTTCACTCTTCTAGGTTCAAGCGTTCGTTTCCAGTAACACTTTGAAATTTTAGGTTTCACTCTGTTTTCTGCTACATAGATAGCTGTGTTTGGAATTCTAATATCAAACACTGTTTGTGCTAGCTCCTTGAAACTTGACCAAATGAAGTAGTTCTAAGTTCTATCTCTATGGTTTGTTTCCTCTTGAAGTACCCCATGCAGAGACTGGCGAAAAACACTTTCGTTTGAAAGGGGTTGCCAAGCTTCCAAAAAACTACTAGTTTGCTGAAATCTCAGCAAACATTTTTTCACCAAAACTTGATGATACTTGGTGGTAATGATCAGTTCACTAATCCCACTTGGCTGCCCAACTTTCACTCTTCTAGGTTCAAGCGTTCGTTTCCAGTAACACTTTGAATTTTTAGGTCACTCTGTTTTCTGCTATATAGATAGATGTGTTTGAAACTCTAAATCAAACACGGTTTGTGCTAGCTCCTTGAAACTTGACCAAATGAAGTATTTCTAAGTTCTATCTCTATTTTTTGTTTCCTCTTGAAGTACACCATGCAGAGACTGGCGAAAAACACTTTCGTTTGAAAGGGGTTGCCAAGCTTCCAAAAAACTACTAGTTTGCTAAAATCTCAGCAAACATTTTTTCACCAAAACTTGATGATACTTGGTGGTAATGATCAGTTCACTAATCCCACTTGGCTGCCCAATTTTTACTCTTCTAGGTTCAAGCGTTCGTTTCCAGTAACACTTTGAATTTTTAGGTTTCACTCTGTTTTCCGCTATATAGATAGATGTGTTTGGAATTCTAAATCAAACACGGTTTGTGCTAGCTCCTTGAAACTTGACCAAATGAAGTAGTTCTATGTTCCATCTCTATTGTTTGTTTCCTCTTGAAGTACCCCATGCAGAGACTGGCGAAAAACACTTTCGTTTGAATGGACTTGCCAAGCTTCCAAAAAACTACTAGTTTGCTGAAATCTCAGCAAACATTTTTTCACCAAAACTTGATGATACTTGGTGGTAATGATCAGTTCACTAATCCCACTTGGCTACCCAATTTTTATTCTTCTAGGTTGAAGCATTCGTTTCCAGTAACAGTTTGAAGTTTTAGGTTTCACTCTGTTTTCCGCTATATAGATAGATGTGTTTGGAATTCTAAATCAAACACGGTTTGTGCTAGCTCCTGGAAACTTGACCAAATGAAGTAGTTCTATGTTCCATCTCTATTGTTTGTTTCCTCTTGAAGTACCCCATGCAGAGACTGGCGAAAAACACTTTCGTTTGAATGGACTTGCCAAGCTTCCAAAAAACTACTAGTTTGCTGAACTCTCAGGAAACATTTTTTCACCAAATCTTAATGATACTTGGTGGTAATGATCAGTTCACTAAGCCCACTTGGCTGCCCAACTTTCACTCTTCTAGGTTCAAGCGTTCGTTTCCAGTAACACTTTGAATTTTTAGGTTTCACTCTGTTTTCTGCTATATAGATAGATGTGTTTGGAATTCTAAATCAAACACGTTTTGTGCTAGCTCCTTGAAACTTGACCAAATGAAGTAGTTCTAAGTTCTATCTCTATGGTTTGTTTCCTCTTGAAGTACCCCATGCAGAGACTGGCGAAAAACACTTTCGTTTGAAAGGGGTTGCCAAGCTTCCAAAAAACTACTAGTTTCCTGAAATCTCAGCAAACATTTTTTCACCAAATCTTGATGATACTTGGTGGTAATGATCAGTTCACTAATCCCACTTGGCTGCCCAATTTTTACTCTTCTAGGTTCAAGCGTTCGTTTCCAGTAACACTTTGAATTTTTAGGTTTCACTCTGTTTTCTGCTACATAGACAGATGTGTTTGGAATTCTAAATCAAACACGGTTTGTGCTAGCTCCTTGAAACTTGACCAAATGAAGTAGTTCTATGTTCCATCTCTATTGTTTGTTTCCTCTTGAAGTACACCATGCAGAGACTGGCGAAAAACACTCTCATTTGAAAGAAGTGGCCAAGCTTCCAAAAAACTACTAGTTTGCTGAAATCTCAGCAAAAATTTTTCACCAAATCTGAATGATACTTGGTGGTAATGATCAGTTCACTAATCCCACTTGGCTACCCAATTTTTATTCTTCTAGGTTGAAGCATTCGTTTCCAGTAACAGTTTGAAGTTTTAGGTTTCACTCTGTTTTCTCCTACATAGATAGATGTGTTTGGAATTCTAAATCAAACACGGTTTGTGCTAGCTCCTTGAAACTTGACCAAATGAAGTAGTTCTAAGTTCTATCTCTATGGTTTGTTTCCTCTTGAAGTACCCCATGCAGAGACTGGCGAAAAACACTTTCGTTTTAAAGGGGTTGCCAAGCTTCCAGAAACTACTAGTTTGCTGAAATCTCAGAAAACATTTTTTCACCAAAACTTGATGATACTGGGTGGTAATGATCAGTTCACTAAGCCCACTTGGCTGCCCAACTTTCACTCTTCTAGGTTCAAGCATTCGTTTCCAGCAACACTTTTAATTTTTGGTTTTCACTCTGTTTTCTGCTATATAGATAGACGTGTTTGGAATTCTAAATCAAACACGGTTTGTGCTAGCTCAATGAAACTTGACCAAATGGAGTAGTTCTAAGTTCTATCTCTATGGTTTGTTTCCTCTTGAAGTACCCCATGCAGAGACTGGCGAAAAACACTTTCGTTTGAAAGGGGTTGCCAAGCTTCCAAAAAACTACTAGTTTGCTGAAATCTCAGAAAACATTTTTTCACCAAAACTTGATGATACTTGGTGGTAATGATCAGTTCACTAATCCCACTTGGCTGCCCAATTTTTACTCTTCTAGGTTCAAGCGTTCATTTCCAGCAACACTTTGAATTTTTGGGTTTCACTCTGTTTTCTGCTATATAGATAGATGTGTTTGGAATTTTAAATCAAACACGGTTTGTGCTAGCTCCTTGAAACTTGACCAAATGAAGTAGTTCTAAGTTCTATCTCTATGGTTTGTTTCCTCTTGAAGTACCCCATGCAGAGACTGGCGAAAAACACTTTCGTTTGAAAGGGGTTGCCAAGCTTCCAAAAAACTACTAGTTTCCTGAAATCTCAGCAAACATTTTTTCACCAAATCTTGATGATACTTGGTGGTAATGATCAGTTCACTAATCCCACTTGGCTGCCCAATTTTTACTCTTCTAGGTTCAAGCGTTCGTTTCCAGTAACACTTTGAATTTTTAGGTTTCACTCTGTTTTCCGCTATATAGATAGATGTGTTTGGAATTCTAAATCAAACACGGTTTGTGCTAGCTCCTTGAAACTTGACCAAATGAAGTAGTTCTATGTTCCATCTCTATTGTTTGTTTCCTCTTGAAGTACCCCATGCAGAGACTGGCGAAAAACACTTTCGTTTGAATGGACTTGCCAAGCTTCCAAAAAACTACTAGTTTGCTGAAATCTCAGCAAACATTTTTTCACCAAAACTTGATGATACTTGGTGGTAATGATCAGTTCACTAATCCCACTTGGCTACCCAATTTTTATTCTTCTAGGTTGAAGCATTCGTTTCCAGTAACAGTTTGAAGTTTTAGGTTTCACTCTGTTTTCCGCTATATAGATAGATGTGTTTGGAATTCTAAATCAAACACGGTTTGTGCTAGCTCCTGGAAACTTGACCAAATGAAGTAGTTCTATGTTCCATCTCTATTGTTTGTTTCCTCTTGAAGTACCCCATGCAGAGACTGGCGAAAAACACTTTCGTTTGAATGGACTTGCCAAGCTTCCAAAAAACTACTAGTTTGCTGAACTCTCAGGAAACATTTTTTCACCACATCTTAATGATACTTGGTGGTAATGATCAGTTCACTAAGCTCACTTGGCTGCCCAACTTTCACTCTTCTAGGTTCAAGCGTTCGTTTCCAGTAACACTTTGAATTTTTAGGTTTCACTCTGTTTTCTGCTATATAGATAGATGTGTTTGGAATTCTAAATCAAACACGTTTTGTGCTAGCTCCTTGAAACTTGACCAAATGAAGTAGTTCTAAGTTCTATCTCTATGGTTTGTTTCCTCTTGAAGTACCCCATGCAGAGACTGGCGAAAAACACTTTCGTTTGAAAGGGGTTGCCAAGCTTCCAAAAAACTACTAGTTTCCTGAAATCTCAGCAAACATTTTTTCACCAAATCTTGATGATACTTGGTGGTAATGATCAGTTCACTAATCCCACTTGGCTGCCCAATTTTTACTCTTCTAGGTTCAAGCGTTCGTTTCCAGTAACACTTTGAATTTTTAGGTTTCACTCTGTTTTCTGCTACATAGACAGATGTGTTTGGAATTCTAAATCAAACACGGTTTGTGCTAGCTCCTTGAAACTTGACCAAATGAAGTAGTTCTATGTTCCATCTCTATTGTTTGTTTCCTCTTGAAGTACACCATGCAGAGACTGGCGAAAAACACTCTCATTTGAAAGAAGTGGCCAAGCTTCCAAAAAACTACTAGTTTGCTGAAATCTCAGCAAAAATTTTTCACCAAATCTGAATGATACTTGGTGGTAATGATCAGTTCACTAATCCCACTTGGCTACCCAATTTTTATTCTTCTAGGTTGAAGCATTCGTTTCCAGTAACAGTTTGAAGTTTTAGGTTTCACTCTGTTTTCTCCTACATAGATAGATGTGTTTGGAATTCTAAATCAAACACGGTTTGTGCTAGCTCCTTGAAACTTGACCAAATGAAGTAGTTCTAAGTTCTATCTCTATGGTTTGTTTCCTCTTGAAGTACCCCATGCAGAGACTGGCGAAAAACACTTTCGTTTTAAAGGGGTTGCCAAGCTTCCAGAAACTACTAGTTTGCTGAAATCTCAGAAAACATTTTTTCACCAAAACTTGATGATACTGGGTGGTAATGATCAGTTCACTAAGCCCACTTGGCTGCCCAACTTTCACTCTTCTAGGTTCAAGCATTCGTTTCCAGCAACACTTTTAATTTTTGGTTTTCACTCTGTTTTCTGCTATATAGATAGACGTGTTTGGAATTCTAAATCAAACACGGTTTGTGCTAGCTCAATGAAACTTGACCAAATGAAGTAGTTCTAAGTTCTATCTCTATGGTTTGTTTCCTCTTGAAGTACCCCATGCAGAGACTGGCGAAAAACACTTTCGTTTGAAAGGGGTTGCCAAGCTTCCAAAAAACTACTAGTTTGCTGAAATCTCAGAAAACATTTTTTCACCAAAACTTGATGATACTTGGTGGTAATGATCAGTTCACTAATCCCACTTGGCTGCCCAATTTTTACTCTTCTAGGTTCAAGCGTTCGTTTCCAGCAACACTTTGAATTTTTGGGTTTCACTCTGTTTTCTGCTATATAGATAGATGTGTTTGGAATTTTAAATCAAACACGGTTTGTGCTAGCTCCTTGAAACTTGACCAAATGAAGTAGTTCTAAGTTCTATCTCTATGGTTTGTTTCCTCTTGAAGTACCCCATGCAGAGACTGGCGAAAAACACTTTCGTTTGAAAGGGGTTGCCAAGCTTCCAAAAAACTACTAGTTTCCTGAAATCTCAGCAAACATTTTTTCACCAAATCTTGATGATACTTGGTGGTAATGATCAGTTCACTAATCCCACTTGGCTGCCCAATTTTTACTCTTCTAGGTTCAAGCGTTCGTTTCCAGTAACACTTTGAATTTTTAGGTTTCACTCTGTTTTCTGCTATATAGACAGATGTGTTTGGAATTCTAAATCAAACACGGTTTGTGCTAGCTCCTTGAAACTTGACCAAATGAAGTAGTTCTATGTTCCATCTCTATTGTTTGTTTCCTCTTGAAGTACACCATGCAGAGACTGGCGAAAAACACTTTCGTTTGAAAGAAGTGGCCAAGCTTCCAAAAAACTACTAGTTTGCTGAAATCTCAGCAAAAATTTTTCACCAAATCTGAATGATACTTGGTGGTAATGATCAGTTCACTAATCCCACTTGGCTACCCAATTTTTATTCTTCTAGGTTGAAGCATTCGTTTCCAGTAACAGTTTGAAGTTTTAGGTTTCACTCTGTTTTCTCCTACATAGATAGATGTGTTTGGAATTCTAAATGAAACACGGTTTGTGCTAGCTCCTTGAAACTTGACCAAATGAAGTAGTTCTAAAGTTCTATCTCTATGGTTTGTTTCCTCTTGAAGTACCCCATGCAGAGACTGGCGAAAAACACTTTAGTTTTAAAGGGGTTGCCAAGCTTCCAGAAACTACTAGTTTGCTGAAATCTCAGAAAACATTTTTTCACCAAAACTTGATGATACTGGGTGGTAATGATCAGTTCACTAAGCCCACTTGGCTGCCCAACTTTCACTCTTCTAGGTTCAAGCATTCGTTTCCAGCAACACTTTGAATTTTTGCTTTTCACTCTGTTTTCTGCTATATAGATAGACGTGTTTGGAATTCTAAATCAAACACGGTTTGTGCTAGCTCCTTGAAACTTGACCAAATGAAGTAGTTCTAAGTTCTATCTCTATGGTTTGTTTCCTCTTGATGTACCCCATGCAGAGACTGGCGAAAATCACTTTCGTTTGAAAGGGGTTGCCAAGCTTCCAAAAAACTACTAGTTTGCTGAAATCTCAGAAAACATTTTTTCACCAAATCTTGATGATACTTGGTGGTAATGATCAGTTCACTAATCCCACTTGGCTGCCCAATTTTTACTCTTCTAGGTTCAAGCGTTCGTTTCCAGCAACACTTTGAATTTTTGGGTTTCACTCTGTTTTCTGCTATATAGATAGATGTGTTTGGAATTCTAAATCAAACACGGTTTGTGCTAGCTCCTTGAAACTTGACCAAATGAAGTAGTTCTAAGTTCTATCTCTATGGTTTGTTTCCTCTTGAAGTACCCCATGCAGAGACTGGCGAAAAACACTTTCGTTTGAAAGGGGTTGCCAAGCTTCCAAAAAACTACTAGTTTCCTGAAATCTCAGCAAACATTTTTTCACCAAATCTTGATGATACTTGGTGGTAATGATCAGTTCACTAATCCCACTTGGCTGCCCAATTTTTACTCTTCTAGGTTCAAGCGTTCGTTTCCAGTAACACTTTGAATTTTTAGGTTTCACTCTGTTTTCTGCTATATAGACAGATGTGTTTGGAATTCTAAATCAAACACGGTTTGTGCTAGCTCCTTGAAACTTGACCAAATGAAGTAGTTCTATGTTCCATCTCTATTGTTTGTTTCCTCTTGAAGTACACCATGCAGAGACTGGCGAAAAACACTTTCGTTTGAAAGAAGTGGCCAAGCTTCCAAAAAACTAGTAGTTTGCTGAAATCTCAGCAAAAATTTTTCACCAAATCTGAATGATACTTGGTGGTAATGATCAGTTCACTAATCCCACTTGGCTACCCAATTTTTATTCTTCTAGGTTGAAGCATTCGTTTCCAGTAACAGTTTGAAGTTTTAGGTTTCACTCTGTTTTCTCCTACATAGATAGATGTGTTTGGAATTCTAAATCAAACACGGTTTGTGCTAGCTCCTTGAAACTTGACCAAATGAAGTAGTTCTAAGTTCTATCTCTATGGTTTGTTTCCTCTTGAAGTACCCCATGCAGAGACTGGCGAAAAACACTTTAGTTTTAAAGGGGTTGCCAAGCTTCCAGAAACTACTAGTTTGCTGAAATCTCAGAAAACATTTTTTCACCAAAACTTGATGATACTGGGTGGTAATGATCAGTTCACTAAGCCCACTTGGCTGCCCAACTTTCACTCTTCTAGGTTCAAGCATTCGTTTCCAGCAACACTTTGAATTTTTGCTTTTCACTCTGTTTTCTGCTATATAGATAGATGTGTTTGAAACTCTAAATCAAACACGGTTTGTGCTAGCTCCTTGAAACTTGACCAAATGAAGAAGTTCTATGTTCCATCTCTATGGTTTGTTTCCTCTTGAAGTACACCATGCAGAGACTGGCGAAAAACACTTTCGTTTGAATGGGGTTGCCAAGCTTCCAAAAAACTACTAGTTTGCTGAAATCTCAGCAAAACATTTTTCACCAAATCTTAATGATACTTGGTGGTAATGATCAGTTCACTAATCCCACTTGGCTATCCAATTTTTATTCTTCTAGGATGAAGCATTCGTTTCCAGTAACAGTTTGAAGTTTTAGGTTTCACTCTGTTTTCTCCTACATAGATAGATGTGTTTGGAATTCTAAATCAAACACGGTTTATGCTAGCTCCTTGAAACTTGACCAAATGAAGTAGTTCTAAGTTCTATCTCTATGGTTTGTTTCCTCTTGAAGTACCCCATGCAGAGACTGGCGAAAACACTTTCGTTTGAAAGGGGTTGCCAAGCTTCCAAAAAACTACTAGTTTGCTGAAATCTCAGCAAACATTTTTTCACCAAAACTTGATGATACTTGGTGGTAATGATCAGTTCACTAATCCCACTTGGCTGCCCAACTTTCACTCTTCTAGGTTCAAGCGTTCGTTTCCAGTAACACTTTGAATTTTTAGGTTTCACTCTGTTTTCTGCTATATAGATAGATGTGTTTGGAATTCTAAATCAAACACGGTTTGTGCTAGCTCCTTGAAACTTGACCAAATGAAGTAGTTCTAAGTTCTATCTCTATGGTTTGTTTCCTCTTGAAGTACCCCATGCAGAGACTGGCGAAGAACACTTTCGTTTGAAAGGAGTTGCCAAGCTTCCAAAAAACTACTAGTTTGCTGAAATCTCAGCAAACATTTTTTCACCAAATCTTGATGATACTTGGTGGTAATGATCAGTTCACTAATCCCACTTGGCTGCCCAATTTTTACTCTTCTAGGTTCAAGCGTTTTTTCCAGTAACACTTTGAATTTTTAGTTTTCACTCTGTTTTCTGCTATATAGATAGATGTGTTTGAAACTCTAAATCAAACACGGTTTGTGCTAGCTCCTTGAAACTTGACCAAATGAAGACGTTCTATGTTCCATCTCTATGGTTTGTTTCCTCTTGAAGTACACCATGCAGAGACTGGCGAAAAACACTTTCGTTTGAAAGAAGTGGCCAAGCTTCCGAAAAACTACTAGTTTGCTGAAATCTCAGCAAAACATTTTTCACCAAATCTTAATGATACTTGGTGGTAATGATCAGTTCACTAATCCCACTTGGCTATCCAATTTTTATTCTTCTAGGTTGAAGCATTCGTTTCCAGTAACAGTTTGAAGTTTTAGGTTTCACTCTGTTTTCTCCTACATAGATAGATGTGTTTGGAATTCTAAATCAAACACGGTTTATGCTAGCTCCTTGAAACTTGTCCAAATGAAGTAGTTCTAAGTTCTATCTCTATGGTTTGTTTCCTCTTGAAGTACCCCATGCAGAGACTGGCGAAAACACTTTAGTTTTAAAGGGGTTGCCAAGCTTCCAAAAAACTACTAGTTTGCTGAAATCTCAGCAAACATTTTTTCACCAAAACTTGATGATACTTGGTGGTAATGATCAGTTCACTAATCCCACTTGGCTGCCCAACTTTCACTCTTCTAGGTTCAAGCGTTCGTTTCCAGTAACACTTTGAATTTTTAGGTTTCACTCTGTTTTCCGCTATATAGATAGATGTGTTTGGAATTCTAAATCAAACACGGTTTGTGCTAGCTCCCTGAAACTTGACCAAATGAAGTAGTTCTAAGTTCTATCTCTATGTTTTGTTTCCTCTTGAAGTACCCCATGCAGAGACTGGCGAAAAACACTTTCGTTTGAAAGGAGTTGCCAAGCTTCCAAAAAACTACTAGTTTGCTGAAATCTCAGCAAACATTTTTTCACCAAATCTTGATGATACTTGGTGGTAATGATCAGTTCACTAATCCCACTTGGCTGCCCAATTTTTACTCTTCTAGGTTCAAGCGTTTTTTCCAGTAACACTTTGAATTTTTAGGTTTCACTCTGTTTTCTGCTACATAGATAGCTGTGTTTGGAATTCTAAATCAAACACGGTTTGTGCTAGCTCCTTGAAACTTGACCAAATGAAGTAGTTCTAAGTTCTATCTCTATGGTTTGTTTCCTCTTGACGTACCCCATGCATGGACTGGCGAAAAACTCTTTCGTTTGAAAGGGGTTGCCAAGCTTCCAAAAAACTACTAGTTTGCTGAAATGTCAGCAAACATTTTTTCACCAAAACTTGATGATACTTGGTGGTAATGATCAGTTCACTAATCCCACTTGGCTGCCCAACTTTCACTCTTCTAGGTTCAAGCGTTCGTTTCCAGTAACACTTTGAATTTTTAGGTTTCACTCTGTTTTCCGCTATATAGATAGATGTGTTTGGAATTCTAAATCAAACACGGTTTGTGCTAGCTCCTTGAAACTTGACCAAATGAAGTAGTTCTAAGTTCTATCTCTATGGTTTCTTTCCTCTTGAAGTACCCCATGCAGAGACTGGCGAAAAACACTTTCGTTTGAAAGGGGTTGCCAAGCTTCCAAAAAACTACTAGTTTGCTGAAATCTCAGCAAAAATTTTTTCACCAAATCTGAATGATACTTGGTGGTAATGATCAGTTCACTAAGCCCACTTGGCTGCCCAATTTTTACTCTTCTAGGTTCAAGCGTTCGTTTCCAGTAACACTTTGAATTTTTAGGTTTCACTCTGTTTTCTGCTATATAAATACATGTGTTTGAAACTCTGAATCAAACACGGTTTGATCTAGCTCCTTGAAACTTGACCAAATGAAGTAGTTCTAAGTTCTATCTCTATGGTTTGTTTCCTCTTGAAATACCCCATGCAGAGACTGGCGAAAAACACTTTCGTTTGAAAGGGGTTGCCAAGCTTCCAAAAAACTACTAGTTTGCTGAAATCTCAGCAAACATTTTTTCACCAAATCTTGATGATACTTGGTGGTAATGATCAGTTCACAAATCCCACTTGGCTGCCCAATTTTTACTCTTCTACGTTCAAGCGTTCGTTTCCAGTAACACTTTGAATTTTTAGGTTTCACTCTGTTTTCTGCTATATAGATAGATGTGTTTGAAACTCTAAATCAAACACGGTTTGTGCTAGCTCCTTGAAACTTGACCAAATGAAGTAGTTCTATGTTCCATCTCTATGGTTTGTTTCCTCTTGAAGTACACCATGCAGAGACTGGCGAAAAACACTTTCGTTTGAAAGAAGTGGCCAAGCTTCCAAAAAACTACTAGATTGCTAAAATCTCAGCAAAACTTTTTTCACCAAATATTAATGATACTTGGTGGTAATGATCAGTTCACTAATCCAACTTGGCTACCCAATTTTTATTCTTCTAGGTTGAAGCATTCGTTTCCAGTAACACTTTGAAGTTTTAGTTTTCACTCTGTTTTCTCCTACATAGATAGATGTGTTTGGAATTCTAAATCAAACACGGTTTGTGCTAGCTCCTTGAAACTTGACCAAATGAAGTAGTTCTAAGTTCTATCTCTATGGTTTGTTTCCTCTTGAAGTACCCCATGCAGAGACTGGCGAAAAACACTTTCGTTTGAAAGGGGTTGCCAAGCTTCCAAAAAACTACTAGTTTGCTGAAATCTCAGCAAATATTTTTTCACCAAAACATGATGATACTTGGTGGTAATGATCAGTTCACTAATCCCACTTGGCTGCCCAATTTTTACTCTTCTAGGTTCAAGCGTTCGTTTCCAGTAACACTTTGAATTTTTAGGTTTCACTCTGTTTTCTCCTACATAGATAGATGTGTTTGGAATTCTAAATCAAACACGGTTTGTGCTAGCTCCTTGAAACTTGACCAAATGGAGTAGTTCTAAGTTCTATCTCTATGGTTTGTTTCCTCTTGAAGTACCCCATGCAGAGACTGGCGAAAAACACTTTCGTTTGAAAGGGGTTGCCAAGCTTCCAAAAAACTACTAGTTTGCTGAAATCTCAGCAAACATTTTTTCACCAAAACTTGATGATACTTGGTGGTAATGATCAGTTCACTAATCCCACTTGGCTGCCCAACTTTCACTCTTCTAGGTTCAAGCGTTCGTTTCCAGTAACACTTTGAATTTCTAGGTTTCACTCTGTTTTCTCCTACATAGATAGATGTGTTTGGAATTCTAAATCAAACACGGTTTGTGCTAGCTCCTTGAAACTTGACCAAATGAAGTAGTTCTAAGTTCTATCTCTATGGTTTGTTTCCTCTTGAAGTACCCCATGCAGAGACTGGCGAAAAACACTTTCGTTTGAAAGAAGTGGCCAAGCTTCCAAAAAACTACTAGTTTGCTGAAATCTCAGCAAAACTTTTTTCACCAAATCTTAATGATATTTGGTGGTAATGATCAGTTCACTAAGCCCACTTGGCTGCCCAATTTTTACTCTTTTAGGTTCAAGCGTTCGTTTCCAGTAACACTTTGAATTTTTAGGTTTCACTCTGTTTTCTGCTATATAAATAGATGTGTTTGGAATTCTATATCAAACACGGTTTGTGCTAGCTCCTTGAAACTTGACCAAATGAAGTAGTTCTATGTTCCATCTCTATGGTTTGTTTCCTCTTGAAGTACACCATGCAGAGACTGGCGAAAAACACTTTCGTTTGAAAGAAGTGGCCAAGCTTCCAAAAAACTACTAGTTTGCTAAAATCTCAGCAAAACTTTTTTCACCAAATCTTAATGATACTTGGTGGTAATGATCAGTTCACTAAGCCCACTTGGCTGCCCAATTTTTACTCTTTTAGGTTCAAGCGTTCGTTTCCAGTAACACTTTGAATTTTTAGGTTTCACTCTGTTTTCTGCTATATAAATAGATGTGTTTGGAATTCTATATCAAACACGGTTTGTGCTAGCTCCTTGAAACTTGACCAAATGAAGTAGTTCTATGTTCCATCTCTATGGTTTGTTTCCTCTTGAAGTACACCATGCAGAGACTGGCGAAAAACACTTTCGTTTGAAAGAAGTGGCCAAGCTTCCAAAAAACTACTAGTTTGCTAAAATCTCAGCAAAACTTTTTTCACCAAATCTTAATGATACTTGGTGGTAATGATCAGTACACTAATCCAACTTGGCTACCCAATTTTTATTCTTCTAGGTTGAAGCATTCGTTTCCAGTAACAGTTTGAAGTTTTAGGTTTCACTCTGTTTTCTCCTACATAGATAGATGTGTTTTAATTCTAAATCAAACACGGTTTGTGCTAGCTCCTTGAAACTTGACCAAATGAAGTAGTTCTAAGTTCTATCTCTATGGTTTGTTTCCTCTTGAAGTACCCCATGCAGAGACTGGCGATAAACACTTTCGTTTGAAAGGGGTTGCCAAGCTTCCAAAAAACTACTAGTTTGCTGAAATCTCAGCATTTTTTCACCAAAACTTGATGATACTTGGTGGTAATGATCAGTTCACTAATCCCACTTGGCTGCCCAATATTTACTCTTCTATGTTCAAGCGTTCGTTTCCAGTAACACTTTGAATTTTTAGGTTTCACTCTGTTTTCTGCTATATAGATAGATGTGTTTGAAACTCTAAATCAAACACGGTTTGTGCTAGCTCCTTGAAACTTGACCAAATGAAGTAGTTCTAAGTTCTATCTCTATGGTTTGTTTCCTCTTGAAGTACCCCATGCAGAGACTGGCGAAAACACTTTCGTTTGAAAGGGGTTGCCAAGCTTCCAAAAAACTACTCTTTTGCTGAAATCTCAGCAAACATTTTTTCACCAAAACTTGATGATACTTGGTGGTAATGATCAGTTCACTAATCCCACTTGGCTGCCCAACTTTCACTCTTCTAGGTTCAAGCGTTCGTTTCCAGCAACACTTTGAATTTTTAGGTTTCACTCTGTTTTCTGCTACATAGATAGCTGTGTTTGGAATTCTAAATCAAACACGTTTTGTGCTAGCTCCTTGAAACTTGACCAAATGGAGTAGTTCTAAGTTCTATCTCTATGGTTTGTTTCCTCTTGAAGTACCCCATGCAGAGACTGGCGAAAAACACTTTCGTTTGAAAGGGGTTGCCAAGCTTCCAAAAAACTACTAGTTTGCTGAAATCTCAGCAAACATTTTTTCACCAAAACTTGATGATACTTGGTGGTAATGATCAGTTCACTAATCCCACTTGGCTGCCCAACTTTCACTCTTCTAGGTTCCAGCGTTCGTTTCCAGTAACACTTTGAATTTTTAGGTTTCACTCTGTTTTCCGCTATATAGATAGATGTGTTTGGAATTCTAAATCAAACACGGTTTGTGCTAGCTCCTTGAAACTTGACCAAATGAAGTAGTTCTAAGTTCTATCTCTATGGTTTGTTTCCTCTTGAAGTACCCCATGCAGAGACTGGCGAAAAACACTTTCGTTTGAAAGAAGTGGCCAAGCTTCCAAAAAACTACTAGTTTGCTGAAATCTCAGCAAAACTTTTTTCACCAAATCTTAATGATACTTGGTGGTAATGATCAGTTCACTAAGCCCACTTGGCTGCCCAATTTTTACTCTTCTAGGTTCAAGCGTTCGTTTCCAGTAACACTTTGAATTTTTAGGTTTCACTCTGTTTTCTGCTATATAAATAGATGTGTTTTGGAATTCTATATCAAACACGGTTTGTGCTAGCTCCTTGAAACTTGACCAAATGAAGTAGTTCTAAGTTCTATCTCTATGGTTTGTTTCCTCTTGAAGTAGCCCATGCAGAGACTGGCGAAAAACACTTTCGTTTGAAACGGGTTGCCAAGCTTCCAAAAAACTACTAGTTTGCTGAAATCTCAGCAAACATTTTTTCTCCAAATCTTGATGATACTTGGTGGTAATGATCAGTTCACTAATTTCACTTGGCTGCCCAATTTTTACTCTTCTAGGTTCAAGCCTTCGTTTCCTTAACACTTTGAATTTTTAGGTTTCACTCTGTTTTCTGCTATATAGATAGATGTGTTTGAAACTCTAAATCAAACACGGTTTGTGCTAGCTCCTTGAAACTTGACCAAATGAAGAAGTTCTATGTTCCATCTCTATGGTTTGTTTCCTCTTGAAGTACACCATGCAGAGACTGGCGAAAAACACTTTCGTTTGAAAGAAGTGGCCAAGCTTCCAAAAAACTACTAGTTTGCTGAAATCTCAGCAAAACTTTTTTCACCAAATCTTAATGATACTTGGTGGTAATGATCAGTTCACTAATCCCACATGGCTACCCAATTTTTATTCTTCTAGGTTGAAGCATTCCTTTCCAGTAACAGTTTGAAGTTTTAGGTTTCACTCCGTTTTCTCCTACATAGATAGATGTGTTTGGAATTCTAAATCAAACACGGTTTGTGCTAGCTCCTGGAAACTTGACCAAATGAAGTAGTTCTAAGTTCTATCTCTATGGTTTGTTTCCTCTTGAAGTACCCCATGCAGAGACTGGCGAAAAACACTTTCGTTTGAAAGGGGTTGCCAAGCTTCCAAAAAACTACTAGTTTGCTGAAATCTCAGCAAACATTTTTTCACCAAAACTTGATGATACTTGGTGGTAATGATCAGTTCACTAATCCCACTTGGCTGCCCAACTTTCACTCTTCTAGGTTCAAGCATTCGTTTCCACTAACACTTTGAATTTTTAGGTTTCACTCTGTTTTCTGCTATATAGATAGATGTGTTTGAAACTCTGAATCAAACACGGTTTGTGCTACCTCCTTGAAACTTGACAAAATGAAGTAGTTCTAAGTTCTATCTCTATGGTTTGTTTCTTTTTGAAGTACCCCATGCAGAGACTGGCGAAAAACACTTTCGTTTGAAAGGGGTTGCCAAGCTTCCAAAAAACTAGTAGTTTTCTGAAATCTCAGCAAACATTTTTTCACCAAATCTTGATGACACTTAGTGGTAATGATCAGTTCACTAATCTCACTTGGCTGCCCAACTTTCACTCTTCTAGGTTCAAGCGTTCGTTTCCAGTAACACTTTGAATTTTTAGGTTTCACTCTGTTTTCTGCTACATAGATAGCTGTGTTTGGAATTCTAAATCAAACACGGTTTGTGCTAGCTCCTTGAAACTTGACCAAATGAAGTAGTTCTAAGTTCTATCTCTATGGTTTGTTTCCTCTTGGCGTACCCCATGCAGAGACTGGCGAAAAACACTTTCGTTTGAAAGGGGTTGCCAAGCTTCCAAAAAACTACTAGTTTGCTGAAATCTCAGCAAACATTTTTTCACCAAATCTTGATGACACTTGGTGGTAATGATCAGTTCACTAATCTCACTTGGCTGCCCAACTTTCACTCTTCTAGGTTCAAGCGTTCGTTTCCAGTAACACTTTGAATTTTTAGGTTTCACTCTGTTTTCTGCTACATAGATAGCTGTGTTTGGAATTGAATCAAACACGGTTTGTGCTAGCTCCTTGAAACTTGACAATATGAAGTAGTTCTAAGTTCTATCACTGTGGTTTGTTTCCTCTTGAAGTACCCCATGCAGAGACTGGCGAAAAACACTTTCGTTTGAAAGGGGTTGCCAAGCTTCCAAAAAACTACTAGTTTGCTGAAATCTCAGCAAACATTTTTTCACCAAATCTTAATGATACTTGGTGGTAATGATCAGTTCACTAAGCCCACTTGGCTGCCCAACTTTCACTCTTCTAGGTTCAAGCGTTCGTTTCCAGTAACACTTTGAATTTTTAGGTTTCACTCTGTTTTCTGCTATATAAGTAGATGTGTGTGGAATTCTAAATCAAACACGTTTTGTGCTAGCTCCTTGAAACTTGACCAAATGAAGTAGTTCTAAGTTCTATCTCTATGTTTTGTTTCCTCTTGAAGTACCCCATGGAGAGATTGGCGAAAAACACTTTCGTTTGAAAGGGGTTGCCAAGCTTCCAAAAAACTACTAGTTTGCTGAAATCTCAGCAAACATTTTTTCACCAAAACTTGATGATACTTGGTGTTAATGATCAGTTCACTAATCCCACTTGGCTGCCCAACTTTCACTCTTCTAGGTTCAAGCATTCGTTTCCAGTAACACTTTGAATTTTTAGGTTTCACTCTGTTTTCTGCTATATAGATAGATGTGTTTGGAATTCTAAATCAAACACGGTTTGTGCTAGCTCCTTGAAACTTGACCAAATGAAGTAGTTCTATGTTCCATCTCTATGGTTTGTTTCCTCTTGAAGTACACCATGCAGAGACTGGCGAAAAACACTTTCGTTTGAAAGAAGTGGCCAAGCTTCCAAAAAACTACTAGTTTGCTGAAATCTAGGAAAAACTGTTTTTCACCAAATCTGAATGATACTTGGTGGTAATGATCAGTTCACTAAGCCCACTTGGCTGCCCAATTTTTACTCTTCTAGGTTCAAGCATTCTTTTCCAGTAACACTTTGAATTTTTAGGTTTCACCCTGTTTTCTGCTATATAAATAGATGTGTTTGGAATTCTAAATCAAACACGGTTTGTGCTAGCTCCTTGAAACTTGACCAAATGAAGTAGTTCTAAGTTCTCTCTCTATGGTTTGTTTCCTCTTGAAGTACCCCATGCAGAGACTGGCGAAAAACACTTTCGTTTGAAAGGGGTTGCCAAGCTTCCAAAAAACTACTAGTTTGCTGAAATATCAGCAAACATTTTTTCACCAAATCTTGATGATACTTGGTGGTAATGATCAGTTCACTAATCCCACTTGCTGCCCAATTTTTACTCTTCTAGGTTCAAGCGTTCGTTTCCAGTAACACTTTGAATTTTTAGGTTTCACTCTGTTTTCTGCTATATAGATAGATGTGTTTGATACACTAAATCAAACACGGTTTGTGCTAGCTCCTTGAAACTTGACCAAATGAAGTAGTTCTATGTTCCATCTCTATGGTTTGTTTCCTCTTGAAGTACACCATGCAGAGACTGGCGAAAAACACTTTCGTTTGAAAGAAGTGGCCAAGCTTCCAAAAAACTACTAGTTTGCTGAAATCTCAGCAAACATTTTTTCACCAAATCTTAATGATACTTGGTGGTAATGATCAGTTCACTAATCCCACTTGGCTGCCCAACTTTCACTCTTCTAGGTTCAAGCGTTCGTTTCCAGTAACACTTTGAATTTTTAGGTTTCACTTTGTTTTCTGCTATATAGATAGATGTGTTTGAAACTCTGAATCAAACACGGTTTGTGCTAGCTCCTTGAAACTTGACCAAATGAAGTAGTTCTAAGTTCTATCTCTATGGTTTGTTTCCTCTTGAAGTTCCCCATGCAGAGACTGGCGAAAAACACTTTCGTTTGAATGGGGTTGCCAGGCTTCCAAAAAACTACTAGTTTTCTGAAATCTCAGCAAATATTTTTTCACCAAATCTTGATGATACTTGGTGGTAATGATCAGTTCACTAATCTCACTTGGCTGCCCAACTTTCACTCTTCTAGGTTGAAGCGTTCGTTTCCAGTAACACTTTGAATTTTTAGGTTTCACTCTGTTTTCTGCTACATAGATAGCTGTGTTTGGAATTCTAAATCAAGCACTGTTTGTGCTAGCTCCTTGAAACTAGACCAAATGAAGTAGTTCTAAGTTCTATCTCTATGGTTTGTTTCCTCTTGAAGTACCCCATGCAGAGACTGGCGAAAAACACTTTCGTTTGAAAGGGGTTGCCAAGCTTCCAAAAAACTACTAGTTTGCTGAAATCTCAGCAAAACTTTTTTTCACCAAATCTTGATGATACTTGGTGGTAATGATCAGTTCACTAATCCCACTTGGCTGCCCAACTTTCACTCTTCTAGGTTCAAGCGTTCGTTTCCAGTAACACTTTGAATTTTTAGGTTTCACTCTGTTTTCTGCTATATAGATAGATGTGTTTGGAATTCTAAATCAAACACGGTTTGTGCTAGCTCCTTGAAACTTGACCAAATGAAGTAGTTCTAAGTTCTATCTCTATGGTTTGTTTCCTCTTGAAGTACCCCATGCAGAGACTGGCGAAAAACACTTTCGTTTGAAAGGGGTTGCCAAGCTTCCAAAAAACTACTAGTTTGCTGAAATCTCAGGAAACATTTTTTCACCAAATCTTGATGATACTTGGTGGTAATGATCAGTTCACTAATCCCACTTGGCTGCCCAATTTTTACTCTTCTAGGTTCAAGCGTTCGTTTCCAGTAACACTTTGAATTTTTAGATTTCACTCTGTTTTCTGCTATATAGATAGATGTGTTTGAAACTCTAAATCAAACACGGTTTGTGCTAGCTCCTTGAAACTTGACCAAATGAAGTAGTTCTATGTTCCATCTCTATGGTTTGTTTCCTCTTGAAGTACACCATGCAGAGACTGGCGAAAAACACTTTCGTTTGAAAGAAGTGGCCAAGCTTCCAAAAAACTACCAGTTTGCTGAAATCTCAGCAAAACTTTTTTCACCAAATCTTAATGATACTTGGTGGTAATGATCAGTTCACTAATCCCACTTGGCTACCCAATTTTTATTCTTCTAGGTTGAAGCATTCGTTTCCAGTAACAGTTTGAAGTTTTAGATTTCACTCTGTTTTCTCCTACATAGATAGATGTGTTTGGAATTCTAAATCAAACACGGTTTGTGCTAGCTCCTTGAAACTTGACCAAATGAAGTAGTTCTAAGTTCTATCTCTATGGTTTGTTTCCTCTTGAAGTACCCCATGCAGAGACTGGCGAAAAACACTTTTGTTTGAAAGGGGTTGCGAAGCTTCCAAAAAACTACTAGTTTGCTGAAACCTCAGCAAACATTTTTTCACCAAAACTTGATGATACTTGGTGGTAATGATCAGTTCACTAATCCCACTTGGCTGCCCAACTTTTACTCTTCTAGATTCAAGCGTTCGTTTCCAGTAACACTTTGAATTTTTAGGTTTCACTCTGTTTTCTGCTATATAGATAGATGTGTTTGGAATTCTAAATCAAACACGGTTTGTGCTAGCTCCTTGAAACTTGACCAAATGAAGTACTTCTAAGTTCTATCTCTATGGTTTGTTTCCTCTTGAAGTACCCCATGCAGAGACTGGCGAAAAACACTTTCGTTTGAAAGGGGTTGCCAAGCTTCCAAAAAACTACTAGTTTGCTGAAATCTCAGCAAAACTTTTTTCACCAAATCTGAATGATACTTGGTGGTAATGATCAGTTCACTAATCCCCCTTGGCTGCCCAACTTTCACTCTTCTAGGTTCAAGCGTTCGTTTCCAGTAACACTTTGAATTTTTAGGTTTCACTCTGTTTTCTGCTATATAGATAGATGTGTTTGGAATTCTAATTCAAACACGGTTTGTGCTAGCTCCTTGAACTTGACCAAATGAAGTAGTTCTAAGTTCTATCTCTATGGTTTGTTTCCTCTTGAAGTACCCCTTGCAGAGACTGGCGAAAAACACTTTCGTTTGAAAGGGGTTGCCAAGCGTCCAAAAAACTACTAGTTTGCTGAAATCTCAGCAAACATTTTTTCACCAAAACTGGATGATACTTGGTGGTAATGATCAGTTCACTAATCCCACTTGGCTACCCAATTTTTATTCTTCTCGGTTGAAGCATTCGTTTCCAGTAACAGTTTGAAGTTTTAGGTTTCACTCTGTTTTCTCCTACATAGATAGATGTGTTTGGAATTCTAAATCAAACACGGTTTGTGCTAGCTCCTTGAAACTTGACCAAATGAAGTAGTTCTAAGTTCTATCTCTATGGTTTGTTTCCTCTTGAAGTACCCCATGCAGAGATTGGCGAAAAACACTTTTGTTTGAAAGGGGTTGCCAAGCTTCCAAAAAACTACTAGTTTGCTGAATTCTCAGCAAACATTTTTTCACCAAAACTTGATGATACTTGGTGGTAATGATCAGTTCACTAATCTCACTTGGCTGCCCAACTTTCACTCTTCTAGGTTCAAGCGTTCGTTTCCAGTAACACTTTGAATTTTCAGGTTTCACTCTGTTTTCTGCTACATAGATAGCTGTGTTTGGAATTCTAAATCAAACACTGTTTGTGCTAGCTTCTTGAAACTTGACAAATTGAAGTAGTTCTAAGTTCTATCTCTATGGTTTGTTTCCTCTTGAAGTACCCCATGCAGAGACTGGCGAAAAGCACTTTCATTTGAATGGGGTTGCCAAGCTTCCAAAAAAATACTAGTTTGCTGAAATCTCAGCAAACATTTTTTCACCAAATCTTGATGACACTTGGTGGTAATGATCAGTTCACTAATCTCACTTGGCTGCCCAACTTTCACTCTTCTAGGTTCAAGCATTCGTTTCCAGTAACACTTTGAATTTTTAGGTTTCACTCTGTTTTCTGCTATATAGATAGATGTGTTTGGAATTCTAAATCAAACACGGTTTGTGCTAGCTCCTTGAAACTTGACCAAATGAAGTAGTTCTAAGTTCTATCTCTATGGTTTGTTTCCTCTTGAAGTACCCCAAGCAGAGACTGGCGAAAAACACTTTCGTTTGAAAGGGGTTGCCAAGCTTCCAAAAAACTACTAGTTTGCTGAAATCTCAGCAAATATTTTTTCACCAAAACTTGATGATACTTGGTGGTAATGATCAGTTCACTAATCCCACTTGGCTGCCCAACTTTCTCTCTTCTAGGTTCAAGCGTTCGTTTCCAGTAACACTTTGAATTTTTAGGTTTCACTCTGTTTTCTGCTATATAGATAGATGTGTTTGAAACTCTGAATCAAACACGGTTTGTGCTAGCTCCTTGAAACTTGACAAAATGAAGTAGTTCTAAGTTCTATCTCTATGGTTTGTTTCCTCTTGAAGTACAACATGCAGAAACTGGCGAAAAACACTTTCGTTTGAATGGGGTTGCCAAGCTTCCAAAAAACTACTAGTTTTCTGAAATCTCAGCAAACAATTTTTCACCAAATCTTGATGATACTTGGTGGTAATGATCAGTTCACTAATCTCACTTGGCTGCCCAACTTTCACTCTTCTAGGTTCAAGCGTTCGTTTCCAGTAACACTTTGAATTTTTAGGTTTCACTCTGTTTTCTGCTACATAGATAGCTGTGTTTGGAATTCTAAATCAAACACGGTTTGTGCTAGCTCCTTGAAACTTGACAAAATGAAGTAGTTCTAAGTTCTATCTCTTTGGTTTGTTTCCTCTTGAAGTACCCCATGCAGAGACTGGCGAAAAACACTTTCGTTTGAATGGGGTTGCCAAGCTTCCAAAAAACTACTAGTTTTCTGAAATCTCAGCAAACATTTTTTCACCAAATCTTGATGACACTTGGTGGTAATGATCAGTTCACTAATCTCACTTGGCTGCCCAACTTTCACTCTTCTAGGTTCAAGCGTTCGTTTCCAGTAACACTTTGAATTTTTAGGTTTCACTCTGTTTTCTGCTACATAGATAGCTGTGTTTGGAATTCTAAATCAAACACGGTTTGTGCTAGCTCCTTGAAACTTGACCAAATGAAGTAGTTCTAAGTTCTATCTCTATGGTTTGTTTCCTCTTGAAGTACCCCATGCAGAGACTGGCGAAAAACACTTTCGTTTGAAAGGGGTTGCCAAGCTTCCAAAAAACTACTAGTTTGCTGAAATCTCAGCAAAATTTTTCACCAAATCTGAATGATCCTTGGTGGTAATGATCAGTTCACTAATCCAACTTGGCTACCCAATTTTTATTCTTCTAGGTTGAAGCATTCGTTTCCAGTAACAGTTTGAAGTTTTAGGTTTCACTTTGTTTTCTCCTACATAGATAGATGTGTTTCGAATTCTAAATCAAACACGGTTTGTGCTAGCTCCTTGAAACTTGACCAAATGAAGTAGTTCTAAGTTCTATCTCTATGGTTTGTTTCCTCTTGAAGTACCCCATGCAGAGACTGGCGAAAAACACTTTCTTTTGAAAGGGGTTGCCAAGCTTCCAAAAAACTACTAGTTTGCTGAAATCTCAGCAAACATTTTTTCACCAAATCTTGATGATACTTGGTGGTAATGATCAGTTCAATAAGCCCACTTGGCTGCCCAATTTTTACTCTTCTAGATTCAAGCGTTCGTTTCCAGTAACACTTTGAATTTTTAGGTTTCACTCTGTTTTCTGCTATATAGATAGATGTGTTTGGAATTCTAAATCAAACACGGTTTGTGCTAGCTCCTTGAAACTTGACCAAATGAAGTACTTCTAAGTTCTATCTCTATGGTTTGTTTCCTCTTGAAGTACCCCATGCAGAGACTGGCGAAAAACACTTTCGTTTGAAAGGGGTTGCCAAGCTTCCAAAAAACTACTAGTTTGCTGAAATCTCAGCAAAACTTTTTTCACCAAATCTGAATGATACTTGGTGGTAATGATCAGTTCACTAATCCCACTTGGCTGCCCAACTTTCACTCTTCTAGGTTCAAGCGTTCGTTTCCAGTAACACTTTGAATTTTTAGGTTTCACTCTGTTTTCTGCTATATAGATAGATGTGTTTGGAATTCTAATTCAAACACGGTTTGTGCTAGCTCCTTGAACTTGACCAAATGAAGTAGTTCTAAGTTCTATCTCTATGGTTTGTTTCCTCTTGAAGTACCCCATGCAGAGACTGGCGAAAAACACTTTCGTTTGAAAGGGGTTGCCAAGCGTCCAAAAAACTACTAGTTTGCTGAAATCTCAGCAAACATTTTTTCACCAAAACTTGATGATACTTGGTGGTAATGATCAGTTCACTAATCCCACTTGGCTGCCCAACTTTCACTCTTCTAGGTTCAAGCGTTCGTTTCCAGTAACACTTTGAATTTTTAGGTTTCACTCTGTTTTCTGCTATATAGATAGATGTGTTTGAAACTCTGAATCAAACACGGTTTGTGCTAGCTCCTTGAAACTTGACAAAATGAAGTAGTTCTAAGTTCTATCTCTATGGTTTGTTTCCTCTTGAAGTAACCCATGCAGAGACTGGCGAAAAACACTTTCGTTTGAAAGGGGTTGCCAAGCTTCCAAAAAACTACTAGTTTGCTGAAATCTCAGCAAACATTTTTTCACCAAATCTTGATGATAGTTGGTGGTAAAGATCAGTTCACTAAGCCCACTTGGCTGCCCAATTTTTACTCTTCTAGGTTCAAGCGTTCATTTCCAGTACACTTTGAATTTTTAGGTTTCACTTTGTTTTCTGCTATATAGATAGATGTGTTTGAAACTCTGAATCAAACACGGTTTGTGCTAGCTCCTTGAAACTTGACAAAATGAAGTAGTTCTAAGTTCTATCTCTATGGTTTGTTTCCTCTTGAAGTAAGCCATGCAGAGACTGGCGAAAAACACTTTCGTTTGAATGGGGTTGCCAAGCTTCCAAAAAACTACTAGTTTTCGAAATCTCAGCAAACATTTTTTCACCAAATCTTGATGATACTTGGTGGTAATGATCAGTTCACTAATCTCACTTGGCTGCCCAACTTTCACTCTTCTAGGTTCAAGCGTTCGTTTCCAGTAACACTTTGAATTTTTAGGTTTCACTCTGTTTTCTGCTACAAGATAGCTGTGTTTGGAATTCTAAATCAAACACGGTTTGTGCTAGCTCCTTGAAACTTGACCAAATGAAGTAGTTCTAAGTTCTATCTCTATGGTTTGTTTCCTCTTGAAGTACCCCATGCAGAGACTGGCGAAAAACACTTTCGTTTGAAAGGGGTTGCCAAGCTTCCAAAAAACTACTAGTTTGCTGAAATCTCAGCAAACATTTTTTCACCAAAACTTGATGATACTTGGTGGTAATGATCAGTTCACTAATCCCACTTGACTGCCCAACTTTCACTCTTCTAGGTTCAAGCGTTCGTTTCCAGTAACACTTTGAATTTTTAGGTTTCATTCTGTTTTCTGCTATATAAATACATGTGTTTGAATCTCTGAATCAAACACGGTTTGTGCTAGCTCCTTGAAACTTGACAAAATGAAGTAGTTCTAAGTTCTATCTCTATGGTTTGTTTCCTCTTGAAGTACCCCATGCAGAGACTGGCGAAAAACACTTTTGTTTGAAAGGGGTTGCCAAGCTTCCAAAAAACTACTAGTTTGCTGAAATCTCAGCAAAACTTTTTTCACCAAATCTGAATGATACTTGGTGGTAATGATCAGTTCACTAATCCCACTTGGCTGCCCAACTTTCACTCTTCTAGGTTCAAGCGTTCGTTTCCAGTAACACTTTGAATTTTTAGGTTTCACTCTGTTTTCTGCTATATAGATAGATGTGTTTGGAATTCTAATTCAAACACGGTTTGTGCTAGCTCCTTGAACTTGACCAAATGAAGTAGTTCTAAGTTCTATCTCTATGGTTTGTTTCCTCTTGAAGTACCCCTTGCAGAGACTGGCGAAAAACACTTTCGTTTGAAAGGGGTTGCCAAGCGTCCAAAAAACTACTAGTTTGCTGAAATCTCAGCAAACATTTTTTCACCAAAACTTGATGATACTTGGTGGTAATGATCAGTTCACTAATCCCACTTGGCTGCCCAACTTTCACTCTTCTAGGTTCAAGCGTTCGTTTCCAGTAACACTTTGAAT
The DNA here is from genome assembly GCF_048772815.1 of Callospermophilus lateralis. Classification (NCBI taxonomy): domain Eukaryota; kingdom Metazoa; phylum Chordata; class Mammalia; order Rodentia; family Sciuridae; genus Callospermophilus; species Callospermophilus lateralis. The sequence continues at coordinate 109,087 of NW_027513557.1, forward strand.
TTTTAGGTTTCACTCTGTTTTCTGCTATATAGATAGATGTGTTTGAAACTCTAAATCAAACACGGTTTGTGCTAGCTCCTTGAAACTTGACCAAATGAAGTAGTTCTATGTTCCATCTCTATGGTTTGTTTCCTCTTGAAGTACACCATGCAGAGACTGGCGAAAAACACTTTCGTTTGAAAGAAGTGGCCAAGCTTCCAAAAAACTAGTGGTTTGCTGAAATCTCAGCAAAACTTTTTTCACCAAATCTTAATGATACTTGGTGGTAATGATCAGTTCACTAATCCCACTTGGCTACCCAATTTTTATTCTTCTAGGTTGAAGCATTCGTTTCCAGTAACAGTTTGAAGTTTTAGGTTTCACTCTGTTTTCTCCTACATAGATAGATGTGTTTGGAATTCTAAATCAAACACGGTTTGTGCTAGCTCCTTGAAACTTGACCAAATGAAGTAGTTCTAAGTTCTATCTCTATGGTTTGTTTCCTCTTGAAGTACCCCATGCAGAGACTGGCGAAAAACACTTTTGTTTGATAGGGGTTGCCAAGCTTCCAAAAAACTACTAGTTTGCTGAATTCTCAGCAAACATTTTTTCACCAAAACTTGATGATACTTGGTGGTAATGATCAGTTCACTAATCTCACTTGGCTGCCCAACTTTTACTCTTCTAGGTTCAAGCGTTCGTTTCCAGTAACACTTTGAATTTTCAGGTTTCACTCTGTTTTCTGCTACATAGATAGCTGTGTTTGGAATTCTAAATCAAACACTGTTTGTGCTAGCTTCTTGAAACTTGACAAAATGAAGTAGTTCTAAGTTCTATCTCTATGGTTTGTTTCCTCTTGAAGTACCCCATGCAGAGACTGGCGAAAAGCACTTTCATTTGAATGGGGTTGCCAAGCTTCCAAAAAAATACTAGTTTGCTGAAATCTCAGCAAACATTTTTTCACCAAATCTTGATGACACTTGGTGGTAATGATCAGTTCACTAATCTCACTTGGCTGCCCAACTTTCACTCTTCTAGGTTCAAGCGTTCGTTTCCAGTAACACTTTGAATTTTTAGGTTTCACTCTGTTTTCTGCTATATAGATAGATGTGTTTGGAATTCTAAATCAAACACGGTTTGTGCTAGCTCCTTGAAACTTGACCAAATGAAGTAGTTCTAAGTTCTATCTCTATGGTTTGTTTCCTCTTGAAGTACCCCAAGCAGAGACTGGCGAAAAACACTTTCGTTTGAAAGGGGTTGCCAAGCTTCCAAAAAACTACTAGTTTGCTGAAATCTCAGCAAACATTTTTTCACCAAAACTTGATGATACTTGGTGGTAATGATCAGTTCACTAATCCCACTTGGCTGCCCAACTTTCTCTCTTCTAGGTTCAAGCGTTCGTTTCCAGTAACACTTTGAATTTTTAGGTTTCACTCTGTTTTCTGCTATATAGATAGATGTGTTTGAAACTCTGAATCAAACACGGTTTGTGCTAGCTCCTTGAAACTTGACAAAATGAAGTAGTTCTAAGTTCTATCTCTATGGTTTGTTTCCTCTTGAAGTACAACATGCAGAAACTGGCGAAAAACACTTTCGTTTGAATGGGGTTGCCAAGCTTCCAAAAAACTACTAGTTTTCTGAAATCTCAGCAAACAATTTTTCACCAAATCTTGATGATACTTGGTGGTAATGATCAGTTCACTAATCTCACTTGGCTGCCCAACTTTCACTCTTCTAGGTTCAAGCGTTCGTTTCCAGTAACACTTTGAATTTTTAGGTTTCACTCTGTTTTCTGCTACATAGATAGCTGTGTTTGGAATTCTAAATCAAACACGGTTTGTGCTAGCTCCTTGAAACTTGACAAAATGAAGTAGTTCTAAGTTCTATCTCTTTGGTTTGTTTCCTCTTGAAGTACCCCATGCAGAGACTGGCGAAAAACACTTTCGTTTGAATGGGGTTGCCAAGCTTCCAAAAAACTACTAGTTTTCTGAAATCTCAGCAAACATTTTTTCACCAAATCTTGATGACACTTGGTGGTAATGATCAGTTCACTAATCTCACTTGGCTGCCCAACTTTCACTCTTCTAGGTTCAAGCGTTCGTTTCCAGTAACACTTTGAATTTTTAGGTTTCACTCTGTTTTCTGCTACATAGATAGCTGTGTTTGGAATTCTAAATCAAACACGGTTTGTGCTAGCTCCTTGAAACTTGACCAAATGAAGTAGTTTTAAGTTCTATCTCTATGGTTTGTTTCCTCTTGATGTACCCCATGCAGAGACTGGCGAAAAACACTTTCGTTTGAAAGGGGTTGCCAAGCTTCCAAAAAACTACTAGTTTGCTGAAATCTCAGCAAAACTTTTTTCACCAAATCTTAATGATACTTGGTGGTAATGATCAGTTCACTAATCCCACTTGGCTACCCAATTTTTATTCTTCCAGGGTGAAGCATTCGTTTCCAGTAACAGTTTGAAGTTTTAGGTTTCACTCTGTTTTCTCCTACATAGATAGATGTGTTTGGAATTCTAAATCAAACACGGTTTGTGCTAGCTCCTTGAAACTTGACCAAATGAAGTAGTTCTAAGTTCTATCTCTATGGTTTGTTTCCTCTTGAAGTACCCCATGCAGAGACTGGCGAAAAACACTTTCGTTTGAAAGTGGTTGCCAAGCTTCCAAAAAACTACTAGTTTGCTGAAATCTCAGCAAACATTTTTTCACCAAAACTTGATGATACTTGGTGGTAATGATCAGCTCACTAATCCCACTTGGCTGCCCAACTTTCACTCTTCTAGGTTCAAGCGTTCGTTTCCAGTAACACTTTGAATTTTTAGGTTTCACTCTCTTTTCTGCTATATAGATAGATGTGTTTGAAACTCTGAATCAAACACGGTTTGTGCTAGCTCCTTGAAACTTGACAAAATGAAGTAGTTCTAAGTTCTATCTCTATGGTTTGTTTCCTCTTGAAGTAACCCATGCAGAGACTGGCGAAAAACACTTTCGTTTGAATGGGGTTGCCAAGCTTCCAAAAAACTACTAGTTTTCTGAAATCTCAGCAAACATTTTTTCACCAAATCTTGATGATACTTGGTGGTAAAGATCAGTTCACTAATACCACTTGGCTGCCCAATTTTTACTCTTCTAGGTTCAAGCGTTCGTTTCCAGTAACACTTTGAATTTTTAGGTTTCACTCTGTTTTCCGCTATACAGATAGATGTGTTTGGAATTCTAAATCAAACACGGTTTGTGCTAGCTCCTTGAAACTTGACCAAATGAAATAGTTCTAAGTTCTATCTGTATGGTTTGTTTCCTCTTGAAGTACCCCATGCAGAGACTGGCGAAAAAAACTTTCGTTTGAAAGAAGTGGCCAAGCTTCCAAAAAACTACTAGTTTGCTGAAATCTAGGCAAAACTTTTTTCACCAAATCTGAATGATACTTGGTGGTAATGATCAGTTCACTAAGCCCACTTGGCTGCCCAATTTTTACTCTTCTAGGTTCAAGCGTTCTTTTCCAGTAACACTTTGAATTTTTAGGTTTCACTCTGTTTTCTGCTATATAAATAGATGTGTTTGGAATTCTAAATCAAACACGGTTTGTGCTAGCTCCTTGAAACTTGACCAAATGAAGTAGTTCTAAGTTCTATCTCTATGGTTTGTTTCCTCTTGAAGTACCCCATGCAGAGACTGGCGAAAAACACTTTCGTTTGAACGGGGTTTCCAAGCTTCCAAAAAACTACTATTTTGCTGAAATCTCAGCAAACATTTTTTCACCAAAACTTGATGATACTTGGTGGTAATGATCAGTTCACTAATCCCACTTGGCTGCCCAACTTTCACTCTTCTAGGTTCAAGCGTTCGTTACCAGTAACACTTTGAATTTTTACGTTTCACTCTGTTTTCTGCTATATAAATAGATGTGTTTGAAACTCTGAATCAAACACGGTTTGTGCTAGCTCCTTGAAACTTGACAAAATGAAGTAGTTCTAAGTTCTATCTCTATGGTTTGTTTCCTCTTGAAGTACCCCATGCAGAGACTGGCGAAAAACACTTTCGTTTGAAAGGGGTTGCCAAGCTTCCAAAAAACTACTAGTTTGCTGAAATCTCAGCAAACATTTTTTTCACCAAAACTTAATGATACTTGGTGGTAATGATCAGTTCACTCAGCCCACTTGGCTGCCCAACTTTCACTCTTCTAGGTTCAAGCGTTCGTTTCCAGTAACACTTTGAATTTTTAGGTTTCACTCTGTTTTCTGCTATATAGATAGATGTGTTTGAAACTCTGAATCAAACACGGTTTGTGCTAGCTGCGTGAAACTTGACAAAATGAAGTAGTTCTAAGTTCTATCTCTATGGTTTGTTTCCTCTTGAAGTACCCCATGCAGAGACTGGTGAAAAACACTTTCCTTTGAAAGGGGTTGCCAAGCTTCCAAAAAAATACTAGTTTGCTGAAATCTCAGCAAACATTTTTTCACCAAATCTTGATGATACTTGGTGGTAATGATCAGTTCACTAAGCCCACTTGGCTTCCCAATTTTTACTCTTCTAGCTTCAAGCGTTCTTTTGCAGTAACACTTTGAATTTTTAGGTTTCACTCTGTTTTCTCTATATAGATAGATGTGTTTGAAACTCTGAATCAAACACGGTTTGTGCTAGCTCCTTGAAACTTGACAAAATGAAGTAGTTCTAAGTTCTATCTCTATGGTTTTTTTCCTCTTGAAGTAACCCATGCAGAGACTGGGGAAAAACACTTTCGTTTGAATGGGGTTGCCAAGCTTCCAAAAAACTAATAGTTTTCTGAAATCTCAGCAAACATTTTTTCACCAAATCTTGATGATACTTGGTGGTAAAGATCAGTTCACTAAGCCCACTTGGCTGCCCAATTTTTACTCTTCTAGCTTCAAGTGTTCGTTTCCAGTAACACTTTGAATTTTTAGGTTTCACTCTGTTTTCCGCTATACAGATAGATGTGTTTGGAATTCTAAATCAAACACGGTTTGTGCTAGCTCCTTGAAACTTGACCAAATGAAATAGTTCTAAGTTCTATCTCTATGGTTTGTTTCCTCTTGAAGTACCCCATGCAGAGACTGGCGAAAAAAACTTTCATTTTAAAGAAGTGGCCAAGCTTCCAAAAAACTACTAGTTTGCTGAAATCTAGGCAAAACTTTTTTCACCAAATCTTGATGATACTTGGTGGTAATGATCAGTTCACTAAGCCCACTTGGCTGCCCAATTTTTACTCTTCTAGGTTCAAGCGTTCTTTTCCAGTAACACTTTGAATTTTTAGGTTTCACTCTGTTTTCTGCTATATAAATAGATGTGTTTGGAATTCTAAATCAAACACGGTTTGTGCTAGCTCCTTGAAACTTGACCAAATGAAGTAGTTCTAAGTTCTATCTCTATGGTTTGTTTCCTCTTGAAGTACCCCATGCAGAGACTGGCGAAAAACACTTTCGTTTGAAAGGGGTTGCCAAGCTTCCAAAAAACTACTAGTTTGCTGAAATCTCAGCAAACATTTTTTCACCAAATCTTGATGATACTTGGTGGTAATGATCAGTTCACTAATCCCACTTGGCTGCCCAATTTTTACTCTTCTAGGTTCAAGCGTTCGTTTCCAGTAACACTTTGAATTTTTAGGTTTCACTCTGTTTTCTGCTATATAGATAGATGTGTTTGAAACTCTAAATCAAACACGGTTTGTGCTAGCTTTTTGAAACTTGACCAAATGAAGTAGTTCTATGTTCCATTTCTATGGTTTGTTTCCTCTTGAAGTACACCATGCAGAGACTGGCGAAAAACACTTTCGTTTGAAAGAAGTGGCCAAGCTTCCAAAAAACTACTAGTTTGCTGAAATCTCAGCAAAACTTTTTTCACCAAATCTTAATGATACTTGGTGGTAATGATCAGTTCACTAATCCCACTTGGCTACCCAATTTTTATTCTTCCAGGGTGAAGCATTCGTTTCCAGTAACAGTTTGAAGTTTTAGGTTTCACTCTGTTTTCTCCTACATAGATAGATGTGTTTGGAATTCTAAATCAAACACGGTTTGTGCTAGCTCCTTGAAACTTGACCAAATGAAGTAGTTCTAAGTTCTATCTCTATGGTTTGTTTCCTCTTGAAGTACCCCATGCAGAGACTGGCGAAAAACACTTTCGTTTGAAAGTGGTTGCCAAGCTTCCAAAAAACTACTAGTTTGCTGAAATCTCAGCAAACATTTTTTCACCAAAACTTGATGATACTTGGTGGTAATGATCAGCTCACTAATCCCACTTGGCTGCCCAACTTTCACTCTTCTAGGTTCAAGCGTTCGTTTCCAGTAACACTTTGAATTTTTAGGTTTCACTCTCTTTTCTGCTATATAGATAGATGTGTTTGAAACTCTGAATCAAACACGGTTTGTGCTAGCTCCTTGAAACTTGACAAAATGAAGTAGTTCTAAGTTCTATCTCTATGGTTTGTTTCCTCTTGAAGTAACCCATGCAGAGACTGGCGAAAAACACTTTCGTTTTAATGGGGTTGCCAAGCTTCCAAAAAACTACTAGTTTTCTGAAATCTCAGCAAACATTTTTTCACCAAATCTTGATGATACTTGGTGGTAAAGATCAGTTCACTAAGACCACTTGGCTGCCCAATTTTTACTCTTCTAGGTTCAAGCGTTCGTTTCCAGTAACACTTTGAATTTTTAGGTTTCACTCTGTTTTCCGCTATACAGATAGATGTGTTTGGAATTCTAAATCAAACACGGTTTGTGCTAGCTCCTTGAAACTTGACCAAATGAAATAGTTCTAAGTTCTATCTCTATTGTTTGTTTCCTCTTGTAGTACCCCATGCAGAGACTGGCGAAAAAAACTTTCGTTTGAAAGAAGTGGCCAAGCTTCCAAAAAACTACTAGTTTGCTGAAATCTAGGCAAAACTTTTTTCACCAAATCTGAATGATACTTGGTGGTAATGATCAGTTCACTAAGCCCACTTGGCTGCCCAATTTTTACTCTTCTAGGTTCAAGCGTTCTTTTCCAGTAACACTTTGAATTTTTAGGTTTCACTCTGTTTTCTGCTATATAAATAGATGTGTTTGGAATTCTAAATCAAACACGGTTTGTGCTAGCTCCTTGAAACTTGACCAAATGAAGTAGTTCTAAGTTCTATCTCTATGGTTTGTTTCCTCTTGAAGTACCCCATGCAGAGACTGGCGAAAAACACTTTCGTTTGAACGGGGTTTCCAAGCTTCCAAAAAACTACTATTTTGCTGAAATCTCAGCAAACAGTTTTTCACCAAAACGTGATGATACTTGGTGGTAATGATCAGTTCACTAATCCCACTTGGCTGCCCAACTTTCACTCTTCTAGGTTCAAGCGTTCGTTTCCAGTAACACTTTGAATTTTTACGTTTCACTCTGTTTTCTGCTATATAAATAGATGTGTTTGAAACTCTGAATCAAACACGGTTTGTGCTAGCTCCTTGAAACTTGACAAAATGAAGTAGTTCTAAGTTCTATCTCTATGGTTTGTTTCCTCTTGAAGTACCCCATGCAGAGACTGGCGAAAAACACTTTCGTTTGAAAGGGGTTGCCAAGCTTCCAAAAAACTACTAGTTTGCTGAAATCTCAGCAAACATTTTTTCACCAAAACTTAATGATACTTGGTGGTAATGATCAGTTCACTCAGCCCACTTGGCTGCCCAACTTTCACTCTTCTAGGTTCAAGCGTTCGTTTCCAGTAACACTTTGAATTTTTAGGTTTCACTCTGTTTTCTGCTATATAGATAGATGTGTTTGAAACTCTGAATCAAACACGGTTTTTGCTAGCTGCGTGAAACTTGACAAAATGAAGTAGTTCTAAGTTCTATCTCTATGGTTTGTTTCCTCTTGAAGTACCCCATGCAGAGACTGGTGAAAAACACTTTCGTTTGAAAGGGGTTGCCAAGCTTCCAAAAAAATACTAGTTTGCTGAAATCTCAGCAAACATTTTTTCACCAAATCTTGATGATACTTGGTGGTAATGATCAGTTCACTAAGCCCACTTGGCTGCCCAATTTTTACTCTTCTAGCTTCAAGCGTTCTTTTGCAGTAACACTTTGAATTTTTAGGTTTCACTCTGTTTTCTGCTACATAGATAGATGTGTTTGAAAATCTAAATCAAACACGGTTTGTGCTAGCTCCTTGAAACTTGACCAAATGAAGTAGTTCTAAGTTCTATCTCTATGGTTTGTTTCCTCTTGAAGTACCCCATGCAGAGACTGGCGAAAAACACTTTCGTTTGAAAGGGGTTGCCAAGCTTCCAAAAAACTACTAGTTTGCTGAAATCTCAGCAAACATTTTTTCACCAAATCTTGATGATACTTGGTGGTAATTATCAGTTCACTAATGGCACTTGGCTGCCCAATTTTTACTCTTCTAGGTTCAAGCGTTCGTTTCCAGTAACACTTTGAATTTTTAGGTTTCACTCTGTTTTCTGCTACATAGATAGATGTGTTTGAAAATCTAAATCAAACACGGTTTGTGCTAGCTCCTTGAAACTTGACCAAATGAAGTATTTCTATGTTCCATCTCTATGGTTTGTTTCCTCTTGAAGTACCCCATGCAGAGACTGGCGAAAAACACTTTCGTTTGAAAGAAGTGGCCAAGCTTCCAAAAAACTACTAGTTTGCTGAAATCTCAGCAAAACATTTTTCACCAAATCTTAATGATACTTGGTGGTAATGATCAGTTCACTAATCCCACTTGGCTACCCAATTTTTATTCTTCCAGGAAGAAGCATTCGTTTCCAGTAACAGTTTGAAGTTTTCGGTTTCACTCTGTTTTCTCCTACATGGATAGATGTGTTTGGAATTCTAAATCAAACACGGTTTGTGCTAGCTCCTTGAAACTTGACCAAATGAAGTAGTTCTAAGTTCTATCTCTATGGTTTGTTTCCTCTTGAAGTACCCCATGCAGAGACTGGCGAAAAACACTTTCGTTTGAAAGGGGTTGCCAAGCTTCCAAAAAACTACTAGTTTGCTGAAATCTCAGCAAATATTTTTTCACCAAATCTTGATGATACTTGGTGGTAATGATCAGTTCACTAATCCCACTTGGCTGCCCAATATTTACTCTTCTAGGTTCAAGCGTTCGTTTCCAGTAACACTTTGAATTTTTAGGTTTCACTCTGTTTTCTGCTATATAAATAGATGTGTTTGGAATTCTAAATCAAACACGGTTTGTGCTAGCTCCTTGAAACTTGACCAAATGAAGTAGTTCTAAGTTCTATCTCTATGGTTTGTTTCCTCTTGAAGTACCCCATGCAGAGACTGGCGAAAAACACTTTCGTTTGAACGGGGTTTCCAAGCTTCCAAAAAACTACTATTTTGCTGAAATCTCAGCAAACAGTTTTTCACCAAAACGTGATGATACTTGGTGGTAATGATCAGTTCACTAATCCCACTTGGCTGCCCAACTTTCACTCTTCTAGGTTCAAGCGTTCGTTTCCAGTAACACTTTGAATTTTTACGTTTCACTCTGTTTTCTGCTATATAAATAGATGTGTTTGAAACTCTGAATCAAACACGGTTTGTGCTAGCTCCTTGAAACTTGACAAAATGAAGTAGTTCTAAGTTCTATCTCTATGGTTTGTTTCCTCTTGAAGTACCCCATGCAGAGACTGGCGAAAAACACTTTCGTTTGAAAGGGGTTGCCAAGCTTCCAAAAAACTACTAGTTTGCTGAAATCTCAGCAAACATTTTTTCACCAAAACTTAATGATACTTGGTGGTAATGATCAGTTCACTCAGCCCACTTGGCTGCCCAACTTTCACTCTTCTAGGTTCAAGCGTTCGTTTCCAGTAACACTTTGAATTTTTAGGTTTCACTCTGTTTTCTGCTATATAGATAGATGTGTTTGAAACTCTGAATCAAACACGGTTTTTGCTAGCTGCGTGAAACTTGACAAAATGAAGTAGTTCTAAGTTCTATCTCTATGGTTTGTTTCCTCTTGAAGTACCCCATGCAGAGACTGGTGAAAAACACTTTCGTTTGAAAGGGGTTGCCAAGCTTCCAAAAAAATACTAGTTTGCTGAAATCTCAGCAAACATTTTTTCACCAAATCTTGATGATACTTGGTGGTAATGATCAGTTCACTAAGCCCACTTGGCTGCCCAATTTTTACTCTTCTAGCTTCAAGCGTTCTTTTGCAGTAACACTTTGAATTTTTAGGTTTCACTCTGTTTTCTGCTACATAGATAGATGTGTTTGAAAATCTAAATCAAACACGGTTTGTGCTAGCTCCTTGAAACTTGACCAAATGAAGTAGTTCTAAGTTCTATCTCTATGGTTTGTTTCCTCTTGAAGTACCCCATGCAGAGACTGGCGAAAAACACTTTCGTTTGAAAGGGGTTGCCAAGCTTCCAAAAAACTACTAGTTTGCTGAAATCTCAGCAAACATTTTTTCACCAAATCTTGATGATACTTGGTGGTAATTATCAGTTCACTAATGGCACTTGGCTGCCCAATTTTTACTCTTCTAGGTTCAAGCGTTCGTTTCCAGTAACACTTTGAATTTTTAGGTTTCACTCTGTTTTCTGCTACATAGATAGATGTGTTTGAAAATCTAAATCAAACACGGTTTGTGCTAGCTCCTTGAAACTTGACCAAATGAAGTATTTCTATGTTCCATCTCTATGGTTTGTTTCCTCTTGAAGTACCCCATGCAGAGACTGGCGAAAAACACTTTCGTTTGAAAGAAGTGGCCAAGCTTCCAAAAAACTACTAGTTTGCTGAAATCTCAGCAAAACATTTTTCACCAAATCTTAATGATACTTGGTGGTAATGATCAGTTCACTAATCCCACTTGGCTACCCAATTTTTATTCTTCCAGGAAGAAGCATTCGTTTCCAGTAACAGTTTGAAGTTTTCGGTTTCACTCTGTTTTCTCCTACATGGATAGATGTGTTTGGAATTCTAAATCAAACACGGTTTGTGCTAGCTCCTTGAAACTTGACCAAATGAAGTAGTTCTAAGTTCTATCTCTATGGTTTGTTTCCTCTTGAAGTACCCCATGCAGAGACTGGCGAAAAACACTTTCGTTTGAAAGGGGTTGCCAAGCTTCCAAAAAACTACTAGTTTGCTGAAATCTCAGCAAATATTTTTTCACCAAATCTTGATGATACTTGGTGGTAATGATCAGTTCACTAATCCCACTTGGCTGCCCAATTTTTACTCTTCTAGGTTCAAGCGTTCGTTTCCAGTAACACTTTGAATTTTTAGGTTTCACTCTGTTTTCCGCTATACAGATAGATGTGTTTGGAATTCTAAATCAAACACGGTTTGTGCTAGCTCCTTGAAACTTGACCAAATGAAATAGTTCTAAGTTCTATCTCTATGGTTTGTTTCCTCTTGAAGTAACCCATGCAGAGACTGGCGAAAAACACTTTCGTTTGAAAGAAGTGGCCAAGCTTCCAAAAAACTACTAGTTTGCTGAAATCACAGCAAAACTTTTTTCACCAAATCTGAATGATACTTGGTGGTAATGATCAGTTCACTAAGCCCACTTGGCTGCCCAATTTTTACTCTTCTAGGTTCAAGCGTTCGTTTCCAGTAACACTTTGAATTTTTAGGTTTCACTCTGTTTTCTGCTATATAGATAGATGTGTTTGAAACTCTAAATCAAACACGGTTTGTGCTAGCTCCTTGAAACTTGACCAAATGAAGTAGTTCTATGTTCCATCTCTATGGTTTGTTTCCTCTTGAAGTACACCATGCAGAGACTGGCGAAAACACTTTCGTTTGAAAGAAGTGGCCAAGCTTCCAAAAATCTACTAGTTTGCTGAAATCTCAGCAAAACTTTTTTCACCAAATCTTAATGATACTTGGTGGTAATGATCAGTTCACTAATCCCACTTGGCTACCCAATTTTTATTCTTCTAGTTTGAAGCATTCGTTTCCAGTAACAGTTTGAAGTTTTAGGTTTCACTCTGTTTTCTCCTACATAGGTAGATGTGTTTGGAATTCTAAATCAAACACGGTTTGTGCTAGCTCCTGGAAACTTGACCAAATGAAGTAGTTCTAAGTTCTATCTCTATGGTTTGTTTCCTCTTGAAGTACCCCATGCAGAGACTGGCGAAAAACACTTTCGTTTGAACGGGGTTTCCAAGCTTCCAAAAAACTACTATTTTGCTGAAATCTCAGCAAACAGTTTTTCACCAAAACGTGATGATACTTGGTGGTAATGATCAGTTCACTAATCCCACTTGGCTGCCCAACTTTCACTCTTCTAGGTTCAAGCGTTCGTTTCCAGTAACACTTTGAATTTTTAGGTTTCACTCTGTTTTCTGCTATATAAATAGATGTGTTTGAAACTCTGAATCAAACACGGTTTGTGCTAGCTCCTTGAAACTTGACAAAATGAAGTAGTTCTAAGTTCTAACTCTATGGTTTGTTTCCTCTTGAAGTACCCCATGCAGAGACTGGCGAAAAACACTTTCGTTTGAAAGGGGTTGCAAAGCTTCCAAAAAACTACTAGTTTGGTGAAATCTCAGCAAACATTTTTTCACCAAATCTTAATGATACTCGGTGGTAATGATCAGTTCACTAATCCCACTTGGCTGCCCAACTTTCAATCTTCTAGGTTCAATCGTTCCTTTCCAGTAACACTTTGAATTTTTAGGTTTCACTCTGTTTTCTGCTATATAGATAGATGTGTTTGGAATTCTAAATCAAACACGGTTTGTGCTAGCTCCTTGAAACTTGACCAAATGAAGTAGTTCTAAGTTCTATCACTATGGTTTGTTTCCTCTTGAAGTACCCCATGCAGAGACTGGCGAAAAACACTTTCGTTTGAAAGAAGTGGCCAAGCTTCCAAAAAACTACTAGTTTGCTGAAATCTCAGCAAACATTTTTTCACCAAAACTTGATGATACTTGGTGGTAATGATCAGTTCACTAATCCCACTTGGCTGCCCAACTTGCACTCTTCTAGGTTCAATCGTTCGTTTCCAGTAACACTTTGAATTTTTAGGTTTCACTCTGTTTTCTGCTATATAGATAGATGTGTTTGGAATTCTAAATCAAACACGGTTTGTGCTAGCTCCTTGAAACTTGACCAAATGAATTAGTGCTACGCTCTATCACTATGGTTTGTTTCCTCTTGAAGTACCCCATGCAGAGACTGGCGAAAAACACTTTCGTTTGAATGGGGTTGCCAAGCGTCCAAAAAACTACTAGTTTGCTGAAATCTCAGCAAACATTTTTTCACCAAATCTTGATGATACTTGGTGGTAATGATCAGTTCACTAAGCCCACTTGGCTGCCCAATTTTTACTCTTCTAGATTCAAGCGTTCGTTTCCAGTAACACTTTGAATTTTTAGGTTTCACTCTGTTTTCTGCTATATAGATAGATGTGTTTGGAATTATAAATCAAACACGGTTTGTGCTAGCTCCTTGAAACTTGACAAAATGAAGTAGTTCTAAGTTCTATCTCTATGGTTTGTTTCCTCTTGAAGTACCCCATGCAGAAACTGGCGAAAAACACTTTCGTTTGAATGGGGTTGCCAAGCTTCCAGAAAACTACTAGTTTGCTGAAATCTCAGCAAACATTTTTTCACCAAATCTTGATGATACTTGGTGGTAATGATCAGTTCACTAATCTCACTTGGCTGCCCAACTTTCACTCTTCTAGGTTCAAGCGTTCGTTTCCAGTAACACTTTGAATTTTTAGGTTTCACTCTGTTTTCTGCTACATAGATAGCTGTGTTTGGAATTCTAAATCAAACACTGTTTGTGCTAGCTCCTTGAAACTTGACCAAATGAAGTAGTTCTAAGTTCTATCTCTATGGTTTGTTTCCTCTTGAAGTACCCCATGCAGAGACTGGCGAAAAACACTTTCATTTGAAAGGGGTTGCCAAGCTTCCAAAAAACTACTAGTTTGCTGAAATCTCAGCAAATATTTTTTCAACAAAACATGATGATACTTGGTGGTAATGATCAGTTCACTAATCCCACTTGGCTGCCCAACTTTCACTCTTCTAGGTTCAAGCGTTCGTTTCCAGTAACACTTTGAATTTTTAGGTTTCACTCTGTTTTCTGCTATATAGATAGATGTGTTTGAAACTCTGAATCAAACACGGTTTGTGCTAGCTGCGTGAAACTTGACAAAATGAAGTAGTTCTAAGTTCTATCTCTATGGTTTGTTTCCTCTTGAAGTACCCCATGCAGAGACTGGCGAAAAACACTTTCGTTTGAAAGGGGTTGCCAAGCGTCCAAAAAACTACTAGTTTGCTGAAATCTCAGCAAACATTTTTTCACCAAAACTTGATGATACTTGGTGGTAATGATCAGTTCACTAATCCCACTTGGCTGGCCAACTTTCACTCTTCTAGGTTCAAGCGTTCGTTTCCAGTAACACTTTGAATTTTTAGGTTTCACTCTGTTTTCTGCTATATAGATAGATGTGTTTGGAATTCTAAATCAAACACGGTTTGTGCTAGCTCCTTGAAACTTGACCAAATGAAGTAGTTCTAAGTTCTATCTCTATGGTTTGTTTCCTCTTGAAATACCCCATGCAGAGACTGGCGAAAAACACTTTCGTTTGAAAGGGGTTGCCAAGCGTCCAAAAAACTACTAGTTTGCTGAAATCTCAGCAAACATTTATTCACCAAAACTTGATGATACTTGGTGGTAATGATCAGTTCACTAATCCCACTTGGCTGCCCAACTTTCACTCTTCTAGGTTCAAGCATTCGTTTCCAGTAACACTTTGAATTTTTAGGTTTCACTCTGTTTTCTGCTATATAGATAGATGTGTTTGAAACTCTGAATCAAACACGGTTTGTGCTAGCTGCGTGAAACTTGACCAAATGAAGTAGTTCCAAGTTCTATCTCTATGGTTTGTTTCCTCTTGAAGTACGCCATGCAGAGACTGGTGAAAAACACTTTCGTTTGAAAGGGGTTGCCAAGCTTCCAAAAAACTACTAGTTTGCTGAAATCTCAGCAAATATTTTTTCACCAAATCTTGATGATACTTGGTGGTAATGATCAGTTCACTAAGCCCACTTGGCTGCCCAATTTTTACTCTTCTAGGTTCAAGCGTTCGTTTCCAGTACCACTTTGAATTTTTAGGTTTCACTCTGTTTTCTGCTATATAGATAGATGTGTTTGGAATTCTAAATCAAACACAGTTTGTGCTAGCTCCTTGAAACTTGACCAAATGAAGTAGTTCTAAGTTCTATCTCTATGGTTTGTTTCCTCTTGAAGTACCCCATGCAGAGACTGGCGAAAAACACTTTCGTTTGAAAGGGGTTGCCAAGCTTCCAAAACACTACTAGTTTGCTGAAATCTCAGCAAACATTTTTTCACCAAAACTTGATGATACTTGGTGGTAATGATCAGTTCACTAATCCCACTTGGCTGCCCAACTTTCACTCTTCTAGGTTCAAGCGTTCGTTTCCAGTAACACTTTGAATTTTTAGGTTTCACTCTGTTTTCTGCTATATAGATAGATGTGTTTGAAACTCTGAATCAAACACGGTTTGTGCTAGCTGCGTGAAACTTGACAAAATGAAGTAGTTCTAAGTTCTATCTCTATGGTTTGTTTCCTCTTGAAGTACCCCATGCAGAGACTGGCGAAAAACACTTTCGTTTGAAAGGGGTTGCCAAGCGTCCAAAAAACTACTAGTTTGCTGAAATCTCAGCAAACTTTTTTTCACCAAAACTTGATGATACTTGGTGGTAATGATCAGTTCACTAATCCCACTTGGCTGGCCAACTTTCACTCTTCTAGGTTCAAGCGTTCGTTTCCAGTAACACTTTGAATTTTTAGGTTTCACTCTGTTTTCTGCTATATAGATAGATGTGTTTGGAATTATAAATCAAACACGGTTTGTGCTAGCTCCTTGAAACTTGACCAAATGAAGTAGTTCTAAGTTCTATCTCTATGGTTTGTTTCCTCTTGAAATACCCCATGCAGAGACTGGCGAAAAACACTTTCGTTTGAAAGGGGTTGCCAAGCGTCCAAAAAACTACTAGTTTGCTGAAATCTCAGCAAACATTTATTCACCAAAACTTGATGATACTTGGTGGTAATGATCAGTTCACTAATCCCACTTGGCTGCCCAACTTTCACTCTTCTAGGTTCAAGCATTCGTTTCCAGTAACACTTTGAATTTTTAGGTTTCACTCTGTTTTCTGCTATATAGATAGATGTGTTTGAAACTCTGAATCAAACACGGTTTGTGCTAGCTGCGTGAAACTTGACCAAATGAAGTAGTTCCAAGTTCTATCTCTATGGTTTGTTTCCTCTTGAAGTACGCCATGCAGAGACTGGTGAAAAACACTTTCGTTTGAAAGGGGTTGCCAAGCTTCCAAAAAACTACTAGTTTGCTGAAATCTCAGCAAACATTTTTTCACCAAATCTTGATGATACTTGGTGGTAATGATCAGTTCACTAAGCCCACTTGGCTGCCCAATTTTTACTCTTCTAGGTTCAAGCGTTCGTTTCCAGTACCACTTTGAATTTTTAGGTTTCACTCTGTTTTCTGCTATATAGATAGATGTGTTTGGAATTCTAAATCAAACACAGTTTGTGCTAGCTCCTTGAAACTTGACCAAATGAAGTAGTTCTAAGTTCTATCTCTATGGTTTGTTTCCTCTTGAAGTACCCCATGCAGAGACTGGCGAAAAACACTTTCGTTTGAAAGGGGTTGCCAAGCTTCCAAAACACTACTAGTTTGCTGAAATCTCAGCAAACATTTTTTCACCAAAACTTGATGATACTTGGTGGTAATGATCAGTTCACTAATCCCACTTGGCTGCCCAACTTTCACTCTTCTAGGTTCAAGCGTTCGTTTCCAGTAACACTTTGAATTTTTAGGTTTCACTCTGTTTTCTGCTATATAGATAGATGTGTTTGAAACTCTGAATCAAACACGGTTTGTGCTAGCTGCGTGAAACTTGACAAAATGAAGTAGTTCTAAGTTCTATCTCTATGGTTTGTTTCCTCTTGAAGTACCCCATGCAGAGACTGGCGAAAAACACTTTCGTTTGAAAGGGGTTGCCAAGCGTCCAAAAAACTACTAGTTTGCTGAAATCTCAGCAAACTTTTTTTCACCAAAACTTGATGATACTTGGTGGTAATGATCAGTTCACTAATCCCACTTGGCTGGCCAACTTTCACTCTTCTAGGTTCAAGCGTTCGTTTCCAGTAACACTTTGAATTTTTAGGTTTCACTCTGTTTTCTGCTATATAGATAGATGTGTTTGGAATTATAAATCAAACACGGTTTGTGCTAGCTCCTTGAAACTTGACCAAATGAAGTAGTTCTAAGTTCTATCTCTATGGTTTGTTTCCTCTTGAAATACCCCATGCAGAGACTGGCGAAAAACACTTTCGTTTGAAAGGGGTTGCCAAGCGTCCAAAAAACTACTAGTTTGCTGAAATCTCAGCAAACATTTATTCACCAAAACTTGATGATACTTGGTGGTAATGATCAGTTCACTAATCCCACTTGGCTGCCCAACTTTCACTCTTCTAGGTTCAAGCATTCGTTTCCAGTAACACTTTGAATTTTTAGGTTTCACTCTGTTTTCTGCTATATAGATAGATGTGTTTGAAACTCTGAATCAAACACGGTTTGTGCTAGCTGCGTGAAACTTGACCAAATGAAGTAGTTCCAAGTTCTATCTCTATGGTTTGTTTCCTCTTGAAGTACGCCATGCAGAGACTGGTGAAAAACACTTTCGTTTGAAAGGGGTTGCCAAGCTTCCAAAAAACTACTAGTTTGCTGAAATCTCAGCAAACATTTTTTCACCAAATCTTGATGATACTTGGTGGTAATGATCAGTTCACTAAGCCCACTTGGCTGCCCAATTTTTACTCTTCTAGGTTCAAGCGTTCCTTTCCAGTAACACTTTGAATTTTTAGGTTTCACTCTGTTTTCTGCTATATAGATAGATGTGTTTGGAATTCTAAATCAAACACAGTTTGTGCTAGCTCCTTGAAACTTGACCAAATGAAGTAGTTCTAAGTTCTATCTCTATGGTTTGTTTCCTCTTGAAGTACCCCATGCAGAGACTGGCGAAAAACACTTTCGTTTGAAAGGGGTTGCCAAGCTTCCAAAAAACTACTAGTTTGCTGAAATCTCAGCAAAAGTTTTTTCACCAAAACTTGATGATACTTGGTGGTAATGATCAGTTCACTAATCCCACTTGGCTGCCCAACTTTCACTCTTCTAGGTTCAAGCGTTCGTTTCCAGTAACACTTTGAATTTTTAGATTTCACTCTGTTTTCTGCTATATAGATAGATGTGTTTGAAACTCTGAATCAAACACGGTTTGTGCTAGCTGCGTGAAACTTGACAAAATGAAGTAGTTCTAAGTTCTATCTCTATGGTTTGTTTCCTCTTGAAGTACCCCATGCAGAGACTGGCGAAAAACACTTTCGTTTGAAAGGGGTTGCCAAGCGTCTAAAAAACTACTAGTTTGCTGAAATCTCAGCAAACATTTTTTCACCAAAACTTGATGATACTTGGTGGTAATGATCAGTTCACTAATCCCACTTGGCTGCCCAACTTTCACTCTTCTAGGTTCAAGCGTTCGTTTCAGGTAACACTTTGAATTTTAGGTTTCACTCTGTTTTCTGCTATATAGATAGATGTGTTTGGAATTCTAAATCAAACACGGTTTGTGCTAGCTCCTTGAAACTTGACCAAATGAAGTAGTTCTAAGTTCTATCACTATGGCTTGTTTCCTCTTGAAGTACCCCATGCAGAGACTGGCGAAAAACACTTTCGTTTGAAAGGGGTTGCCAAGCTTCCAAAAAACTACTAGTTTGCTGAAATCTCAGCAAACATTTTTTCACCAAATCTTGATGATACTTGGTGGTAATGATCAGTTCACTAAGCCCACTTGGCTGCCCAATTTTTACTCTTCTAGATTCAAGCGTTCGTTTCCAGTAACACTTTAAATTTTTAGGTTTCACTCTGTTTTCTGCTATATAGATAGATGTGTTTGGAATTCTAAATCAAACACGGTTTGTGCTAGCTCCTTGAAACTTGACCAAATGAAGTACTTCTAAGTTCTATCTCTATGGTTTGTTTCCTCTTGAAGTACCCCATGCAGAGACTGGCGAAAAACATTTTCGTTTGAAAGGGATTGCCAAGCTTCCAAAAAACTACTAGTTTGCTGAAATCTCAGCAAACATTTTTTCACCAAATCTTGATGATACTTGGTGGTAATGATCAGTTCAATAATCCCACTTGGCTGCCCAATTTTTACTCTTCTAGGTTCAAGCGTTCGTTTCCAGTAACACTTTGAATTTTTAGGTTTCACTCTGTTTTCTGCTATATAGATAGATGTGTTTGAAACTCTAAATCAAACACGGTTTGTGCTAGCTCCTTGAAACTTGACCAAATGAAGTAGTTCTATGTTCCATCTCTATGGTTTGTTTCCTCTTGAAGTACCCCATGCAGAGACTGGCGAAAAACATTTTCGTTTGAAAGAAGTGGCAAGCTACCAAAAAACTACTAGTTTGCTGAAATCTCAGCAAAACTTTTTTCACCAAATCCTAATGATACTTGGTGGTAATTATCAGTTCACTAATCCCACTTGGCTGCCCAACTTTCACTCTTCTAAGTTCAATCGTTCGTTTCCAGTAACACTTTGAATTTTTAGTTTTCACTCTGTTTTCTGCTATATAGATAGATATGTTTGGAATTCTAAATCAAACACGGTTTGTGCTAGCTCCTTGAAACTTGACCAAATGAAGTAGTTCTAAGTTCTATCACTATGGTTTGTTTCCTCTTGAAGTACCACATGCAGAGACTGGCGAAAAACACTTTCGTTTGAAAGGGGTTGCCAAGCGTCCAAAAAACTACTAGTTTGCTGAAATCTCAGCAAACATTTTTTCACCAAATCTTGATGATACTTGGTGGTAATGATCAGTTCACTAAGCCCACTTCGCTGCCCAATTTTTACTCTTCTAGATTCAAGCGTTCTTTTCCAGTAACACTTTGAATTTTTAGGTTTCACTCTGTTTTCTGCTATATAGATAGATGTGTTTGGAATTTTAAATCAAACACGGTTTGTGCTAGCTCCTTGAATCTTGACCAAATGAAGTAGTTCTAAGTTCTATCTCTATGGTTTGTTTCCTCTTGAAGTACCCCATGCAGAGACTGGCGAAAAACACTTTCGTTTGAAAGGGGTTGCCAAGCTTCCAAAAAACTACTAGTTTGCTGAAATCTCAGCAAACATTTTTTCACCAAATCTTGATGATAATTGGTGGTAATGATCAGTTCACTAATCCCACTTGGCTGCCCAACTTTCACTCTTCTAGGTTCAAGCGTTCGTTTCAGGTAACACTTTGAATTTTAGGTTTCACTCTGTTTTCTGCTATATAGATAGATGTGTTTGGAATTCTAAATCAAACACGGTTTGTGCTAGCTCCTTGAAACTTGACCAATTGAAGTAGTTTTAAGTTCTATCACTATGGTTTGTTTCCTCTTGAAGTACCCCATGCAGAGACTGGCGAAAAACACTTTCGTTTGAAAGGGGTTGCCAAGCGTCCAAAAAACTACTAGTTTGCTGAAATCTCAGCAAACATTTTTTCACCAAAACTTGATGATACTTGGTGGTAATGATCAGTTCACTAAGCCCACTTGGCTGCCCAACTTTCACTCTTCTAGGTTCAAGCGTTCGTTTCCAGTAACACTTTGAATTTTTAGGTTTCACTCTGTTTTCTGCTATATAGATAGATGTGTTTGGAATTCTAAATCAAACACGGTTTGTGCTAGCTCCTTGAAACTTGACCAAATGAAGTAGTTCTAAGTTCTCTCTCTATGGTTTGTTTCCTCTTGAAGTACCCCATGCAGAGACTGGCGAAAAACACTTTCGTTTGAAAGGGGTTGCCAAGCTTCCAAAAAACTACTAGTTTGCTGAAATCTCAGCAAACATTTTTTCACCAAAACTTGATGATACTTGGTGGTAATGATCAGTTCAGTAATCCCACTTGGCTGCACAACTTTCACTCTTCTAGGTTCAAGCGTTCGTTTCCAGTAACACTTTGAATTTTTAGGTTTCACTCTGTTTTCTGCTATATAGATAGATGTGTTTGGAATTCTAAATCAAACACGGTTTGTGCTAGCTCCTAGAAACTTGACCAAATGAAGTACTTCTAAGTTCTATCTCTATGGTTTGTTTCCTCTTGAAGTACCCCATGCAGAGACTGGTGAAAAACATTTTCGTTTGAAAGGGGTTGCCAAGCTTCCAAAAAACTACTAGTTTGCTGAAATCTCAGCAAACATTTTTGCACCAAATCTTGATGATACTTGGTGGTAATGATCAGTTCACTAATCCCACTTGGCTGCCCAATTTTTACTCTTCTAGGTTCAAGCGTTCGTTTCCAGTAACACTTTGAATTTTTAGGTTTCACTCTGTTTTCTGCTATATAGATAGATGTGTTTGAAACTCTGAATCAAACACGGTTTGTGCTAGCTGCGTGAAACTTGACAAAATGAAGTCGTTCTAAGTTCTATCTCTATGGTTTGTTTCCTCTTGAAGTACCCCATGCAGAGACTGGCGAAAAACACTTTCGTTTGAAAGGGGTTGCCAAGCTTCCAAAAAACTACAAATTGCTGAAATCTCAGCAAATATTTTTTCACCAAATCTTGATGATACTTGGTGGTAATGATCAGTTCACTAAGCCCACTTGGCTGCCCAATTTTTACTATTCTAGATTCAAGCGTTCGTTTCCAGTAACATTTTGAATTTTTAGGTTTCACTCTGTTTTCTGCTATATAGATAGATGTGTTTGGAATTCTAAATCAAACACGGTTTGTGCTAGCTCCTAGAAACTTGACCAAATGAAGTACTTCTAAGTTCTATCTCTATGGTTTGTTTCCTCTTGAAGTACCCCATGCAGAGACTGGCGAAAAACATTTTCATTTGAAAGGGGTTGCCAAGCTTCCAAAAAACTACTAGTTTGCTGAAATCTCAGCAAACATTTTTGCACCAAATCTTGATGATACTTGGTGGTAATGATCAGTTCACTAATCCCACTTGGCTGCCCAATTTTTACTCTTCTAGGTTCAAGCGTTCGTTTCCAGTAACACTTTGAATTTTTAGGTTTCACTCTGTTTTCTGCTATATAGATAGATGTGTTTGAAACTCTAAATCAAACACGGTTTGTGCTAGCTCCTTGAAACTTGACAAATGAAGTAGTTCTATGTTCCATCTCTATGGTTTGTTTCCTCTTGAAGTACACCATGCAGAGACTGGCGAAAAACACTTTCGTTTGAAAGAAGTGGCCAAGCTTCCAAAAAACTACTAGTTTGCTGAAATCTCAGCAAAACTTTTTTCACCAAATCTTAATGATACTTGGTGGTAATGATCAGTTCACTAATCACACTTGGCTACCCAATTTTTATTCTTCTAGGTTGAAGCATTCGTTTCCAGTAACAGTTTGAAGTTTTAGGTTTCACTCTGTTTTCTCCTACATAGATAGATGTGACTGGAATTCTAAATCAAACACGGTTTGTGCTAGCTCCTTGAAACTTGACCAAATGAAGTAGTTCTAAGTTCTATCTCTATGGTTTGTTTCCTCTTGAAGTACCCCATGCAGTGACTGGCGAAAAACACTTTCGTTTGAAAGGGGTTGCCAAGCTTCCAAAAAACTACTAGTTTGCTGAAATCTCAGCAAACATTTTTTCACCAAATCTTGATGATACTTGGTGGTAATGATCAGTTCACTAAGCCCACTTGGCTGCCCAATTTTTACTCTTCTAGGTTCAAGCGTTCGTTTCCAGTAACACTTTGAAATTTAGGTTTCACTCTGTTTTCTGCTATATAGATAGATGTGTTTGAAACTCTAAATCAAACATGGTTTGTGCTAGCTCCTGGAAACTTGACCAAATGAGGTAGTTCTAAGTTCTATCTCTATGGTTTGTTTCCTCTTGAAGTACCCCATGCAGAGACTGGCGAAAAACACTTTCGTTTGAAAGAAGTGGCCAAGCTTCCAAAAAACTACTAGTTTGCTGAAATCTCAGCAAAAATTTTTTCACCAAATTTTGATGATACTTGGTGGTAATGATCAGTTCACTAATCTCACTTGGCTGCCCAACCTTCACTCTTCTAGGTTCAAGCGTTCGTTTCCAGTAACACTTTGAATTTTTAGGTTTCACTCTGTTTTCTGCTACATAGATAGCTGTGTTTGGAATTCTAAATCAAACACTGTTTGTGCTAGCTCCTTGAAACTTGACCAAATGAAGTAGTTCTACGTTCTATCTCTATGGTTTGTTTCCTCTTGAAGTACCCCATGCAGAGACTGGCGAAAAACACTTTCGTTTGAAAGGAGTTTCCAAGCTTCCAAAAAAATACTAGTTTGCTGAAATCTCAGCAAATATTTTTTCACCAAATCTTGATGATACTTGGTGGTAATGATCAGTTCACTAAGCCCACTTGGCTGCAAAATTTTTACTCTTCTAGATTCAAGCGTTCGTTTCCAGTAACATTTTGAATTTTTAGGTTTCACTCTGTTTTCTGCTATATAGATAGATGTGTTTGGAATTCTAAATCAAACACGGTTTGTGCTAGCTCCTAGAAACTTGACCAAATGAAGTACTTCTAAGTTCTATCTCTATGGTTTGTTTCCTCTTGAAGTACCCCATGCAGAGACTGGCGAAAAACATTTTCGTTTGAAAGGGGTTGCCAAGCTTCCAAAAAACTACTAGTTTGCTGAAATCTCAGCAAACATTTTTGCACCAAATCTTGATGATACTTGGTGGTAATGATCAGTTCACTAATCCCACTTGGCTGCCCAACTTTCACTCTTCTAGGTTCAAGCGTTCGTTTCCAGTAACACTTTGAATTTTTAGGTTTCACTCTGTTTTCTGCTATATAGATAGATGTGTTTTTGGAATTCTAAATCAAACACGCTTTGTGCTAGCTCCTTGAAACTTGACCAAATGAAGTAGTTCTAAGTTCCATCTCTATGGTTTGTTTCCTCTTGAAGTACCCCATGCAGAGACTGGCGAAAAACACTTTCGTTTGAAAGGGGTTGCCAAGCTTCCAAAAAACTACTAGTTTGCTGAAATCTCAGCAAACATTTTTTCACCAAAACTTGATGATACTTGGTGGTAATGATCAGTTCACTAATCCCACTTGGCTGCACAACTTTCACTCTTCTAGGTTCAAGCGTTCGTTTCCAGTAACACTTTGAATTTTTAGGTTTCACTCTGTTTTCTGCTCTATAGATAGATGTGTTTGGAATTCTAAATCAAACACGGTTTGTGCTAGCTCCTTGAAACTTGACCAAATGAAGTAGTTCTAAGTTCTATCTCCATGGTTTGTTTCCTCTTGAAGTACCCCATGCAGAGACTGGTGAAAAACATTTTCGTTTGAAAGGGGTTGCCAAGCTTCCAAAAAACTACTAGTTTGCTGAAATCTCAGCAAACATTTTTGCACCAAATCTTGATGATACTTGGTGGTAATGATCAGTTCACTAATCCCACTTGGCTGCCCAATTTTTACTCTTCTAGGTTCAAGCGTTCGTTTCCAGTAACACTTTGAATTTTTAGGTTTCACTCTGTTTTCTGCTATATAGATAGATATGTTTGAAACTCTGAATCAAACACGGTTTGTGCTAGCTGCGTGAAACTTGACAAAATGAAGTAGTTCTAAGTTCTATCTCTATGGTTTGTTTCCTCTTGAAGTACCCCATGCAGAGACTGGCGAAAAACACTTTCGTTTGAAAGGGGTTGCCAAGCTTCCAAAAAACTACTAGTTTGCTGAAATCTCAGCAAACATTTTTTCACCAAATCTTGATGATACTTGGTGGTAATGATCAGTTCACTAAGCCCAATTGGCTGCCCAATTTTTACTCTTCTAGATTCAAGCGTTCGTTTCCAGTAACATTTTGAATTTTTAGGTTTCACTCTGTTTTCTGCTATATAGATAGATGTGTTTGGAATTCTAAATCAAACACGGTTTGTGCTAGCTCCTTGAAACTTGACCAAAGGAGTACTTCTAAGTTCTATCTCTATGGTTTGTTTCCTCTTGAAGTACCCCATGCAGAGACTGGCGAAAAACATTTTCGTTTGAAAGGGGTTGCCAAGCTTCCAAAAAACTACTAGTTTGCTGAAATTTCAGCAAATATTTTTGCACCAAATCTTGATGATACTTGGTGGTAATGATCAGTTCACTAATCCCACTTGGCTGCCCAATTTTTACTCTTCTAGGTTCAAGCGTTCGTTTCCAGTAACACTTTGAATTTTTAGGTTTCACTCTGTTTTCTGCTATATAGATAGATGTGTTTGAAACTCTAAATCAAACACGGTTTGTGCTAGCTCCTTGAAACTTGACCAAATGAAGTAGTTCTATGTTCCATCTCTATGGTTTGTTTCCTCTTGAAGTACACCATGCAGAGACTGGCGAAAAACACTTTCGTTTGAAAGAAGTGGCCAAGCTTCCAAAAAACTACTAGTTTGCTGAAATCTCAGCAAAACTTTTTTCACCAAATCTTAATGATACTTGGTGGTAATGATCAGTTCACTAATCCCACTTGGCTACCCAATTTTTATTCTTCTAGGTTGAAGCATTCCTTTCCAGTAACAGTTTGAAGTTTTAGGTTTCACTCTGTTTTCTCCTACATAGATAGATGTGTCTGGAATTCTAAATCAAACACGGTTTGTGCTAGCTCCTTGAAACTTGACCAAATGAAGTAGTTCTAAGTTCTATCTCTATGGTTTGTTTCCTCTAGAAGTACCCCATACAGAGACTGGCGAAAAACACTTTCTTTTGAAAGGGGTTGCCAAGCTTCCAAAAAACTACTAGTTTGCTGAAATCTCAGCAAACATTTTTTCACATAATCTTGATGATACTTGGTGGTAATGATCAGTTCACTAAGCCCACTTGGCTGCCCAATTTTTACTCTTCTAGGTTCAAGCGTTCGTTTCCAGTAACACTTTGAAATTTAGGTTTCACTCTGTTTTCTGCTATATAGATAGATGTGTTTGAAACTCTAAATCAAACATGGTTTGTGCTAGCTCCTGGAAACTTTACCAAATGAAGTAGTTCTAAGTTCTATCTCTATGGTTTGTTTCCTCCTGAAGTACCCCATGCAGAGACTGGCGAAAAACACTTTCGTTTGAAAGAAGTGGCCAAGCTTCCAAAAAACTACTAGTTTGCTGAAATCTCAGCAAAAATTATTTCACCAAATTTTGATGATACTTGGTGGTAATGATCAGTTCACTAATCTCACTTGGCTGCACAACTTTCACTCTTCTAGGTTCAAGCGTTCGTTTCCAGTAACACTTTGAATTTTTAGGTTTCACTCTGTTTTCTGCTACATAGATAGCTGTGTTTGGAATTCTAAATCAAACACTGTTTGTGCTAGCTCCTTGAAACTTGACCAAATGAAGTAGTTCTACGTTCTACCTCTATGGTTTGTTTCCTCTTGAAGTACCCCGTGCAGAGACTGGCGAAAAACACTTTCGTTTGAAAGGGGTTGCCAAGCTTCCAAAAAACTACTAGTCTGCTGAAATCTCAGCAAACATTTTTTCACCAAATCTTGATGATACTTGGTGGTAATGATCAGTTCACTAAGCCCACTTGGCTGCCCAATTTTTACTCTTCTAGGTTCAAGCGTTCGTTTCCAGGAACACTTTGAATTTTTAGGTTTCACTCTGTTTTCTGCTATATAGATAGATGTGTTTGAAACTCTGAATCAAACACAGTTTGTGCTAGCTCCTTGAAAGTTGACAAAATGAAGTAGTTCTAAGTTCTATCTCTATGGTTTGTTTCCTCTAGAAGTACCCCATGCAGAAACTGGCGAAAAACACTTTCGTTTGAATGGGGTTGCCAAGCTTCCAAAAAACTACTAGTTTTCTGAAATCTCAGCAAACATTTTTTCACCAAATCTTGATGATACTTGGTGGTAATGATCAGTTCACTAATATCACTTGGCTGCCCAAATTTCACTCTTCTAGGTTCAAGCGTTCGTTTCCAGTAACACTTTGAATTTTTAGGTTTCACTCTGTTTTCCGCTACATAGATAGCTGTGTTTGGAATTCTAAATCAAACACGGTTTGTGCTAGCTCCTTGAAACTTGACCAAATGAAGTAGTTCTAAGTTCTATCTCTATGGTTTGTTTCCTCTTGAAGTACCCCATGCAGAGACTGGCGAAAATCACTTTCGTTTGAAAGGTGTTGCCAAGCTTCCACTAAACTACTAGTTTGCTGAAATCTCAGCAAACATTTTTTCACCAAAACTTGATGATACTTGGTGGTAATGATCAGTTCACTAATCCCACTTGGCTGCCCAACTTTCACTCTTCTAGGTTCAAGCGTTCGTTTCCAGTAACACTTTGAAATTTTAGGTTTCACTCTGTTTTCTGCTATATAGATAGATGTGTTTGGAATTCTAAATCAAACACGGTTTGTGCTAGCTCCTTGAAACTTGACCAAATAAAGTAGTTCTAAGTTCTATCTCTATGGTTTGTTTCCTCTTGAAGTACCCCATGCAGAGACTGGTGAAAAACATTTTCGTTTGAAAGGGGTTGCCAAGCTTCCAAAATCTACTAGTTTGCTGAAATCTCAGCAAACATTTTTGCACCAAATCTTGATGATACTTGGTGGTAATGATCAGTTCACTAAGCCCACTTGGCTGCCCAATTTTTACTCTTCTAGATTCAAGCGTTCGTTTCCAGTAACACTTTGAATTTTTAGGTTTCACTCTGTTTTCTGCTATATAGATAGATGTGTTTGGAATTCTAAATCAAACACGGTTTGTGCTAGCTCCTAGAAACTTGACCAAATGAAGTACTTCTAAGTTCTATCTCTATGGTTTGTTTCCTCTTGAAGTACCCCATGCAGAGACTGGCGAAAAACATTTTCGTTTGAAAGGGGTTGCCAAGCTTCCAAAAAACTACTAGTTTGCTGAAATCTCAGCAAATATTTTTGCACCAAATCTTGATGATACTTGGTGGTAATGATCAGTTCACTAATCCCACTTGGCTGCCCAATTTTTACTCTTCTAGGTTCAAGCGTTCGTTTCCAGTAACACTTTGAATTTTTAGGTTTCACTCTGTTTTCTGCTATATAGATAGATGTGTTTGAAACTCTAAATCAAACACGGTTTGTGCTAGCTCCTTGAAACTTGACCAAATGAAGTAGTTCTATGTTCCATCTCTATGGTTTGTTTCCTCTTGAAGTACACCATGCAGAGACTGGCGAAAAACACTTTCGTTTGAAAGAAGTGGCCAAGCTTCCAAAAAACTTCTAGTTTGCTGAAATCTCAGCAAAACTTTTTTCACCATATCTTAATGATACTTGGTTGTAATGATCAGTTCACTAATCCCACTTGGCTACCCAATTTTTATTATTCTAGGTTGAAGCATTCGTTTCCAGTAACAGTTTGAAGTTTTAGGTTTCACTCTGTTTTCTCCTACATAGATAGATGTGTTTGGAATTCTAAATCAAACACGGTTTGTGCTAGCTCCTTGAAACTTGACCAAATGAAGTCGTTCTAAGTTCTATCTCTATGGTTTGTTTCCTCTTGAAGTACCCCATGCAGAGACTGGCGAAAAACACTTTCGTTTGAAAGGGGTTGCCAAGCTTCCAAAAAACTACTAGTTTGCTGAAATCTAGCAAACATTTTTTCACCAAATCTTGATGATACTTGGTGGTAATGATCAGTTCACTAATCCCACTTGGCTGCCGAACTTTCACTCTTCTAGGTTCAAGCGTTCGTTTCCAGTAACACTTTGAATTTTTAGGTTTCACTCTGTTTTCTGCTATATAGATAGATGTGTTTGGAATTCTAAATCAAACACGGTTTGTGCTAGCTCCTTGAAACTTGACCAAATGAAGTAGTTCTAAGTTCTATCTCTATGGTTTGTTTCCTCTTGAAGTACCCCATGCAGAGACTGGCGAAAAACACTTTCGTTTGAAAGGGGTTGCCAAGCTTCCAAAAAACTACTAGTTTGCTGAAATCTCAGCAAACATTTTTTCACCAAAACTTGATGATACTTGGTGGTAATGATCAGTTCACTAATCCCACTTGGCTGCCCAACTTTCACTCTTCTAGGTTCAAGCGTTCGTTTCCAGTAACACTTTGAATTTTTAGGTTTCACTCTGTTTTCTGCTATATAGATAGATGTGTTTGGAATTCTAAATCAAACACGGTTTGTGCTAGCTCCTTGAAACTTGACCAAATAAAGTAGTTCTAAGTTCTATCTCTATGGTTTGTTTCCTCTTGAATTACCCCATGCAGAGACTGGTGAAAAACATTTTCGTTTGAAAGGGGTTGCCAAGCTTCCAAAAAACTACTAGTTTGCTGAAATCTCAGCAAACATTTTTGCACCAAATCTTGATGATACTTGGTGGTAATGATCAGTTCACTAAGCCCACTTGGCTGCCCAATTTTTACTCTTCTAGATTCAAGCGTTCGTTTCCAGTAACACTTTGAATTTTTAGGTATCACTCTGTTTTCTGCTATATAGATAGATGTGTTTGGAATTCTAAATCAAACACGGTTTGTGCTAGCTCCTAGAAACTTGACCAAATGAAGTACTTCTAAGTTCTATCTCTATGGTTTGTTTCCTCTTGAAGTACCCCATGCAGAGACTGGCGAAAAACATTTTCGTTTGAAAGGGGTTGCCAAGCTTCCAAAAAACTACTAGTTTGCTGAAATCTCAGCAAACATTTTTGCACCAAATCTTGATGATACTTGGTGGTAATGATCAGTTCACTAATCCCACTTGGCTGCCCAATTTTTACTCTTCTAGGTTCAAGCGTTCGTTTCCAGTAACACTTTGAATTTTTAGGTTTCACTCTGTTTTCTGCTATATAGATAGATGTGTTTGAAACTCTAAATCAAACACGGTTTGTGCTAGCTCCTTGAATCTTGACCAAATGAAGTAGTTCTATGTTCCATCTCTATGGTTTGTTTCCTCTTGAAGTACCCCATGCAGAGACTGGTGAAAAACATTTTCGTTTGAAAGGGGTTGCCAAGCTTCCAAAAAACTACTAGTTTGCTGAAATCTCAGCAAACATTTTTGCACCAAATCTTGATGATACTTGGTGGTAATGATCAGTTCACTAATCCCACTTGGCTGCCCAATTTTTACTCTTCTAGGTTCAAGCGTTCGTTTCCAGTAACACTTTGAATTTTTAGGTTCCACTCTGTTTTCTGCTACATAGATAGCTGTGTTTGGAATTCTAAATCAAACACTGTTTGTGCTAGCTCCTTGAAACTTGACCAAATGAAGTAGTTCTAAGTTCTATCTCTATGGTTTGTTTTCTCTTGAAGTACCCCATGCAGAGACTGGCGAAAAACACTTTCGTTTGAAAGGGGTTGCCAAGCTTCCAAAAAACTACTAGTTTGCTGAAATCTCAGCAAACATTTTTGCACCAAATCTTGATGATACTTGGTGGTAATGATCAGTTCACTAAGCCCACTTGGCTGCCCAATTTTTACTCTTCTAGGTTAGAGCGTTCGTTTCCAGTAACACTTTGAATTTTTAGGTTTCACTCTGTTTTCTGCTATATAGATAGATGTGTTTGGAATTCTAAATCAAACACGGTTTGTGCTAGCTCCTGGAAACTTGACCAAATGAAGTATTTCTAAGTTCTATCTCTATGGTTTGTTTCCTCTTGAAGTACACCATGCAGAGACTGACGAAAAACACTTTCGTTTGAAAGAAGTGGCCAAGCTTCCAAAAAACTACTAGTTTGCTGAAATCTCAGCAAAACTTTTTTCACCAAATCTTAATGATACTTGGTGGTAATGATCAGTTCACTAATCACACTTGGCTACCCAATTTTTATTCTTCTAGGTTGAAGCATTCGTTTCCAGTAACAGTTTGAAGTTTTAGGTTTCACTCTGTTTTCTGCTACATAGATAGCTGTGTTTGGAATTCTAAATCAAACACTGTTTGTGCTAGCTCCTTGAAACTTGACCAAATGAAGTAGTTCTAAGTTCTATCTCTATGGTTTGTTTCCTCTTGAAGTACCCCATGCAGAGACTGGCGAAAAACACTTTCGTTTGAAAGGGGTCGCGAAGCTTCCAAAAAACTATTAGTTTGCTTAAATATCAGCAAACATTTTTTCACCAAATCTTGATGATACTTGGTGGTAATGATCAGTTCACTAAGCCCACTTGGCTGCCCAATTTTTACTCTTCTAGGTTCAAGCGTTCGTTTCCAGTAACTTTTGAATTTTTAGGTTTCACTCTGTTTTCTGCTATATAGATAGATGTGTTTGAAACTCTAAATCAAACACGGTTTGTGCTAGCTCCTGGAAACTTGACCAAATGAAGTAGTTCTAAGTTCTATCTCTATGGTTTGTTTCCTCTTGAAGTACCCCATGCAGAGACTGGCAAATAACACTTTCGTTTGAAAGAAGTGGCCAAGCTTCCAAAAAACTACTAGTTTGCTGAAATCTCAGCAAACATTTTTTCACCAAATCTTGATGATACTTGGTGGTAATGATCAGTTCAATAATCTCACTTGGCTGCCCAACTTTCACTCTTCTAGGTTCAAGCGTTCGTTTCCAGTAACACTTTGAATTTTTAGGTTTCACTCTGTTTTCTGCTACATAGATAGCTGTGTTTGGAATTCTAAATCAAACACTGTTTGTGCTAGCTCCTTGAAACTTGACCAAATAAAGTAGTTCTAAGTTCTATCTCTATGGTTTGTTTCCTCTTGAAGTACCCCATGCAGAGACTGGCGAAAAACACTTTCGTTTGAAAGGGGTTGCCAAGCTTCTAAAAAACTACTAGTTTGCTGAAATCTCAGCAAACATTTTTTCACCAAAACTTGATGATACTTGGTGGTAATGATCAGTTCACTAATCCCACTTGGCTGCCCAACTTTCACTCTTCTAGGTTCAAGCGTTCGTTTCCAGTAACACTTTGAATTTTTAGGTTTCACTCTGTTTTCTGCTATATAGATAGATGTGTTTGAAACTCTGAATCAAACACGGATTGTGCTAGCTCCTTGAAACTTGACCAAATGAAGTAGTTCTAAGTTCTATCTCTATGGTTTGTTTCCTCTTGAAGTACCCCATGCAGAGACTGGCGAAAAACACTTTCGTTTGAAAGGGGTTGCCAAGCTTCCAAAAAACTACTAGTTTGCTGAAATCTCAGCAAACATTTTTTCACCAAAACTTGATGATACTTGGTGGTAATGATCAGTTCACTAATCCCACTTGGCTGCCCAACTTTCACTCTTCTAGTTTCAAGCGTTCGTTTCCAGTAACACTTTGAATTTTTAGGTTTCACTCTGTTTTCTGCTATATAGATAGATGTGTTTGGAATTCTAAATCAAACACGGTTTGTGCTAGCTCCTTGAAACTTGACCAAATGAAGTAGTTCTAAGTTCTATCTCTATGGTTTGTTTCCTCTTGAAGTACCCCATGCAGAGACTGGCGAAAAACACTTTCGTTTGAAAGGGGTTGCCAAGCTTCCAAAAAACTACTAGTTTGCTGAAATCTCAGCAAACATTTTTTCACCAAAACTTGATGATACTTGGTGGTAATGATCAGTTCACTAATCCCACTTGGCTGCCCAACTTTCACTCTTCTAGGTTCAAGCGTTCGTTTCCAGTAACACTTTGAAATTTTAGGTTTCACTCTGTTTTCTGCTATATAGATAGATGTGTTTGGAATTCTAAATCAAACACGGTTTGTGCTAGCTCCTGGAAACTTGACCAAATAAAGTAGTTCTAAGTTCTATCTCTATGGTTTGTTTCCTCTTGAAGTACCCCATGCAGAGACTGGCGAAAAACACTTTCGTTTGAAAGGGGTTGCCAAGCTTCCAAAAAACTACTAGTTTGCTGAAATCTCAGCAAACATTTTTTCACCAAAACTTCATGATACTTGGTGGTAATGATCAGTTCACTAATCCCACTTGGCTGCCCAACTTTCACTCTTCTAGGTTCAAGCGTTCGTTTCCAGTAACACTTTGAATTTTTAGGTTTCACTCTGTTTTCTGCTATATAGATAGATGTGTTTGGAATTATAAATCAAACACGGTTTGTGCTAGCTCCTTGAAACTTGACCAAATGAAGTAGTTCTAAGTTCTATCTCTATGGATTGTTTCCTCTTGAAGTACCCCATGCAGAGACTGGCGTAAAACACTTTCGTTAGAAAGGGGTTGCCAAGCGTCCAAAAAACTACTAGTTTGCTGAAATCTCAGCAAACATTTTTTCACCAAAACATGATGATACTTGGTGGTAATGATCAGTTCACTAATCCCGCTTGGCTGCCCAACTTTCACTCTTCTAGGTTCAAGCGTTCGTTTCCAGTAACACTTTGAATTTTTAGGTTTCACTCTGTTTTCTGCTATATAGATAGATGTGTTTGAAACTCTGAATCAAACACGGTTTGTGCTAGCTGCGTGAAACTTGACAAAATGAAGTAGTTCTAAGTTCTGTCTCTATGGTTTTTTCCTCTTGAAGTACCCCATGCAGAGACTGGCGAAAAACACTTTCGTTTGAAAGGGGTTGCCAAGCTTCCAAAAAACTACTAGTTTGCTGAAATCTCAGCAAACATTTTTTCACCAAATCTTGATGATACGTGGTGGTAATGATCAGTTCACTAAGCCCACTTGGCTGCCCAATTTTTACTCTTCTAGATTCAAGCGTTCGTTTCCAGTAACACTTTGAATTTTTAGGTTTCACTCTGTTTTCTGCTATATAGATAGATGTGTTTGGAATTCTAAATCAAACAAGTTTGTGCTAGCTCCTTGAAACTTGACCAAATGAAGTACTTCTAAGTTCTATCTCTATGGTTTGTTTCCTCTTGAAGTACCCCATGCAGAGACTGGCGAAAAACATTTTCGTTTGAAAGGGGTTGCCAAGCTTCCAAAAAACTACTAGTTTGCTGAAATCTCAGCAAACATTTTTTCACCAAAACTTGATGATACGTGGTGGTAATGATCAGTTCACTAATCCCACTTGGCTGCCCAATTTTTACTCTTCTAGGTTCAAGCGTTCGTTTCCAGTAACACTTTGAATTTTTAGGTTTCACTCTGTTTTCTGCTATATAGATAGATGTGTTTGAAACTCTAAATCAAACACGGTTTGTGCTAGCTCCTTGAAACTTGACCAAATGAAGTAGTTCTAAGTTCTATCTCTATGGTTTGTTTCCTCTTGAAGTACACCATGCAGAGACTGACGAAAAACACTTTCGTTTGAAAGAAGTGGCCAAGCTTCCAAAAAACTACTAGTTTGCTGAAATCTCAGCAAAACTTTTTTCACCAAATCTTAATGATACTTGGTGGTAATGATCAGTTCACTAATCACACTTGGCTACCCAATTTTTATTCTTCTAGGTTGAAGCATTCGTTTCCAGTAACAGTTTGAAGTTTTAGGTTTCACTCTGTTTTCTGCTACATAGATAGCTGTGTTTGGAATTCTAAATCAAACACTGTTTGTGCTAGCTCCTTGAAACTTGACCAAATGAAGTAGTTCTAAGTTCTATCTCTATGGTTTGTTTCCTCTTGAAGTACCCCATGCAGAGACTGGCGAAAAACACTTTCGTTTGAAAGGGGTCGCGAAGCTTCCAAAAAACTATTAGTTTGCTTAAATATCAGCAAACATTTTTTCACCAAATCTTGATGATACTTGGTGGTAATGATCAGTTCACTAAGCCCACTTGGCTGCCCAATTTTTACTCTTCTAGGTTCAAGCGTTCGTTTCCAGTAACTTTTGAATTTTTAGGTTTCACTCTGTTTTCTGCTATATAGATAGATGTGTTTGAAACTCTAAATCAAACACGGTTTGTGCTAGCTCCTGGAAACTTGACCAAATGAAGTAGTTCTAAGTTCTATCTCTATGGTTTGTTTCCTCTTGAAGTACCCCATGCAGAGACTGGCGAAAAACACTTTCGTTTGAAAGGGGTTGCCAAGCTTCCAAAAAACTACTAGTTTGCTGAAATCTCAGCAAACATTTTTTCACCAAATCTTGATGATACTTGGTGGTAATGATCAGTTCAATAATCTCACTTGGCTGCCCAACTTTCACTCTTCTAGGTTCAAGCGTTCGTTTCCAGTAACACTTTGAATTTTTAGGTTTCACTCTGTTTTCTGCTACATAGATAGCTGTGTTTGGAATTCTAAATCAAACACTGTTTGTGCTAGCTCCTTGAAACTTGACCAAATAAAGTAGTTCTAAGTTCTACCTCTATGGTTTGTTTCCTCTTGAAGTACCCCATGCAGAGACTGGCGAAAAACACTTTCGTTTGAAAGGGGTTGCCAAGCTTCTAAAAAACTACTAGTTTGCTGAAATCTCAGCAAACATTTTTTCACCAAAACTTGATGATACTTGGTGGTAATGATCAGTTCACTAATCCCACTTGGCTGCCCAACTTTCACTCTTCTAGGTTCAAGCGTTCGTTTCCAGTAACACTTTGAATTTTTAGGTTTCACTCTGTTTTCTGCTATATAGATAGATGTGTTTGAAACTCTGAATCAAACACGGTTTGTGCTAGCTCCTTGAAACTTGACCAAATGAAGTAGTTCTAAGTTCTATCTCTATGGTTTGTTTCCTCTTGAAGTACCCCATGCAGAGACTGGCGAAAAACACTTTCGTTTGAAAGGGGTTGCCAAGCTTCCAAAAAACTACTAGTTTGCTGAAATCTCAGCAAACATTTTTTCACCAAAACTTGATGATACTTGGTGGTAATGATCAGTTCACTAATCCCACTTGGCTGCCCAACTTTCACTCTTCTAGGTTCAAGCGTTCGTTTCCAGTAACACTTTGAAATTTTAGGTTTCACTCTGTTTTCTGCTATATAGATAGATGTGTTTGGAATTCTAAATCAAACACGGTTTGTGCTAGCTCCTGGAAACTTGACCAAATAAAGTAGTTCTAAGTTCTATCTCTATGGTTTGTTTCCTCTTGAAGTACCCCATGCAGAGACTGGCGAAAAACACTTTCGTTTGAAAGGGGTTGCCAAGCTTCCAAAAAACTACTAGTTTGCTGAAATCTCAGCAAACATTTTTTCACCAAAACTTCATGATACTTGGTGGTAATGATCAGTTCACTAATCCCACTTGGCTGCCCAACTTTCACTCTTCTAGGTTCAAGCGTTCGTTTCCAGTAACACTTTGAATTTTTAGGTTTCACTCTGTTTTCTGCTATATAGATAGATGTGTTTGGAATTATAAATCAAACACGGTTTGTGCTAGCTCCTTGAAACTTGACCAAATGAA
Source organism: Callospermophilus lateralis (assembly GCF_048772815.1). Taxonomy (NCBI): domain Eukaryota; kingdom Metazoa; phylum Chordata; class Mammalia; order Rodentia; family Sciuridae; genus Callospermophilus; species Callospermophilus lateralis. The sequence goes on from NW_027513557.1 coordinate 145,223, forward strand.
GTAGTTCTAAGTTCTATCTCTATGGTTTGTTTCCTCTTGAAGTACCCCATGCAGAGACTGGCGTAAAACACTTTCGTTTGAAAGGGGTTGCCAAACGTCCAAAAAACTACTAGTTTGCTGAAATCTCAGCAAACATTTTTTCACCAAAACATGATGATACTTGGTGGTAATGATCAGTTCACTAATCCCGCTTGGCTGCCCAACTTTCACTCTTCTAGGTTCAAGCGTTCGTTTCCAGTAACACTTTGAATTTTTAGGTTTCACTCTGTTTTCTGCTATATAGATAGATGTGTTTGAAACTCTGAATCAAACACGGTTTGTGCTAGCTGCGTGAAACTTGACAAAATGAAGTAGTTCTAAGTTCTATCTCTATGGTTTGTTTCCTCTTGAAGTACCCCAATGCAGAGACTGGCGAAAAACACTTTCGTTTGAAAGGGGTTGCCAAGCTTCCAAAAAACTACTAGTTTGCTGAAATCTCAGCAAACATTTTTTCACCAAATCTTGATGATACGTGGTGGTAATGATCAGTTCACTAAGCCCACTTGGCTGCCCAATTTTTACTCTTCTAGATTCAAGCGTTCGTTTCCAGTAACACTTTGAATTTTTAGGTTTCACTCTGTTTTCTGCTATATAGATAGATGTGTTTGGAATTCTAAATCAAACAAGTTTGTGCTAGCTCCTTGAAACTTGACCAAATGAAGTACTTCTAAGTTCTATCTCTATGGTTTGTTTCCTCTTGTAGTACCCCATGCAGAGACTGGCGAAAAACATTTTCGTTTGAAAGGGGTTGCCAAGCTTCCAAAAAACTACTAGTTTGCTGAAATCTCAGCAAACATTTTTTCACCAAAACTTGATGATACGTGGTGGTAATGATCAGTTCACTAATCCCACTTGGCTGCCCAATTTTTACTCTTCTAGGTTCAAGCGTTCGTTTCCAGTAACACTTTGAATTTTTAGGTTTCACTCTGTTTTCTGCTATATAGATAGATGTGTTTGAAACTCTAAATCAAACACGGTTTGTGCTAGCTCCTTGAAACTTGACCAAATGAAGTAGTTCTAAGTTCTATCTCTATGGTTTGTTTCCTCTTGAAGTACACCATGCAGAGACTGACGAAAAACACTTTCGTTTGAAAGAAGTGGCCAAGCTTCCAAAAAACTACTAGTTTGCTGAAATCTCAGCAAAACTTTTTTCACCAAATCTTAATGATACTTGGTGGTAATGATCAGTTCACTAATCCCACTTGGCTACCCAATTTTTATTCTTCTAGGTTGAAGCATTCGTTTCCAGTAACAGTTTGAAATTTTAGGTTTCACTCTGTTTTCTGCTACATAGATAGCTGTGTTTGGAATTCTAAATCAAACACTGTTTGTGCTAGCTCCTTGAAACTTGACCAAATGAAGTAGTTCTAAGTTCTATCTCTATGGTTTGTTTCCTCTTGAAGTACCCCATGCAGAGACTGGCGAAAAACACTTTCGTTTGAAAGGGGTCGCGAAGCTTCCAAAAAACTATTAGTTTGCTTAAATATCAGCAAACATTTTTTCACCAAATCTTGATGATACTTGGTGGTAATGATCAGTTCACTAAGCCCACTTGGCTGCCCAATTTTTACTCTTCTAGGTTCAAGCGTTCGTTTCCAGTAACTTTTGAATTTTTAGGTTTCACTCTGTTTTCTGCTATATAGATAGATGTGTTTGAAACTCTAAATCAAACACGGTTTGTGCTAGCTCCTGGAAACTTGACCAAATGAAGTAGTTCTAAGTTCTATCTCTATGGTTTGTTTCCTCTTGAAGTACCCCATGCAGAGACTGGCAAAAAACACTTTGGTTTGAAAGAAGTGGCCAAGCTTCCAAAAAACTACTAGTTTGCTGAAATCTCAGCAAACATTTTTTCACCAAATCTTGATGATACTTGGTGGTAATGATCAGTTCAATAATCTCACTTGGCTGCCCAACTTTCACTCTTCTAGGTTCAAGCGTTCGTTTCCAGTAACACTTTGAATTTTTAGGTTTCACTCTGTTTTCTGCTACATAGATAGCTGTGTTTGGAATTCTAAATCAAACACTGTTTGTGCTAGCTCCTTGAAACTTGACCAAATGAAGTAGTTCTAAGTTCTATCTCTATGGTTTGTTTCCTCTTGAAGTACCCCATGCAGAGACTGGCGAAAAACACTTTCGTTTGAAAGGGGTTGCCAAGCTTCTAAAAAACTACTAGTTTGCTGAAATCTCAGCAAACATTTTTTCACCAAAACTTGATGATACTTGGTGGTAATGATCAGTTCACTAATCCCACTTGGCTGCCCAACTTTCAGTCTTCTAGGTTCAAGCGTTCGTTTCCAGTAACACTTTGAATTTTTAGGTTTCACTCTGTTTTCTGCTATATAGATAGATGTGTTTGAAACTCTGAATCAAACACGGTTTGTGCTAGCTCCTTGAAACTTGACCAAATGAAGTAGTTCTAAGTTCTATCTCTATGGTTTGTTTCCTCTTGAAGTACCCCATGCAGAGACTGGCGAAAAACACTTTCGTTTGAAAGGGGTTGCCAAGCTTCCAAAAAACTACTAGTTTGCTGAAATCTCAGCAAACATTTTTTCACCAAATCTTGATGATACTTGGGGGTAATGATCAGTTCACTAAGCCCACTTGGCTGCCCAATTTTTACTCTTCTAGATTCAAGCGTTCGTTTCCAGTAACACTTTGAATTTTTAGGTTTCACTCTGTTTTCTGCTATTTAGATAGATGTGTTTGAAACTCTGAATCAAACACGGTTTGTGCTAGCTCCTTGAAACTTGACCAAATGAAGTAGTTCTAAGTTCTATCTCTATGGTTTGTTTCCTCTTGAAGTACCCCATGCAGAGACTGGCGAAAAACATTTTCCTTTGAAAGGGGTTGCCAAGCTTCCAAAAAACTACTAGATTGCTGAAATCTCAGCAAACATTTTTTCACCAAATCTTGATGATACTTGGTGGTAATGATCAGTTCACTAATCCCACTTGGCTGCCCAATTTTTACTCTTCTAGGTTCAAGCGTTCGTTTCCAGTGACACTTTGAAATTTTAGGTTTCACTCTGTTTCCTGCTATATAGATAGATGTGTTTGAAACTCTAAATCAAACACGGTTTGTACTAGCTCCTTGAAACTTGACCAAATGAAGTAGTTCTATGTTCCATCTCTATGGTTTGTTTCCTCTTGAAGTACACCATGCAGAGACTGGCGAAAAACACTTTCGTTTGAAAGAAGTGGCCAAGCTTCCAAAAAACTACTAGTTTGCTGAAATCTCAGCAAAACTTTTTTCACCAAATCTTAATGATACTTGGTGGTAATGATCAGTTCACTAATCCCACTTGGCTACCCAATTTTTATTCTTCTAGGTTGAAGCATTCCTTTCCAGTAACAGTTTGAAGTTTTAGGTTTCACTCTGTTTTCTCCTACATAGATAGATGTGTTTGGAATTCTAAATCAAACACGGTTTTGCTAGCTCCTTGAAACTTGACCAAATGAAGTAGTTCTAAGTTCTATCTCTATGGTTTGTTTCCTCTAGAAGTACCCCATGCAGAGACTGGCGAAAAACATTTTCCTTTGAAAGGGGTTGCCAAGCTTCCAAAAAACTACTAGATTGCTGAAATCTCAGCAAACATTTTTTCACCAAATCTTGATGATACTTGGTGGTAATGATCAGTTCACTAATCCCACTTGGCTGCCCAATTTTTACTCTTCTAGGTTCAAGCGTTCGTTTCCAGTAACACTTTGAATTTTTAGGTTTCACTCTGTTTCCTGCTATATAGATAGATGTGTTTGAAACTCTAAATCAAACACGGTTTGTACTAGCTCCTTGAAACTTGACCAAATGAAGTAGTTCTATGTTCCATCTCTATGGTTTGTTTCCTCTTGAAGTACACCATGCAGAGACTGGCGAAAAACACTTTCGTTTGAAAGAAGTGGCCAAGCTTCCAAAAAACTACTAGTTTGCTGAAATCTCAGCAAAACTTTTTTCACCAAATCTTAATGATACTTGGTGGTAATGATCAGTTCACTAATCCCACTTGGCTACCCAATTTTTATTCTTCTAGGTTGAAGCATTCCTTTCCAGTAACAGTTTGAAGTTTTAGGTTTCACTCTGTTTTCTCCTACATAGATAGATGTGTTTGGAATTCTAAATCAAACACGGTTTGTGCTAGCTCCTTGAAACTTGACCAAATGAAGTAGTTCTAAGTTCTATCTCTATGGTTTGTTTCCTCTTGAAGTACCCCATGCAGAGACTGGCGAAAAACACTTTCGTTTGAAAGGGGTTGCCAAGCGTCCAAAAAACTACTAGTTTGCTGAAATCTCAGCAAACATTTTTTCACCAAAACTTGAAGATACTTGGTGGTAATGATCAGTTCACTAATCCCACTTGGCTGCCCAACTTTCACTCTTCTAGGTTCAAGCGTTCGTTTCCAGTAACACTTTGAATTTTTAGGTTTCACTCTATTTTCTGCTATATAGATAGATGTGTTTGAAACTCTGAATCAAACACGTTTTTTGCTAGCTGCGTGAAACTTGACATAATGAAGTAGTTCTATGTTCTATCTCTATGGTTTGTTTCCTCTTGAAGTACCCCATGCAGAGACTGGCGAAAAACACTTTCGTTTGAAAGGGGTTATCAAGCGTCCAAAAAACTACTAGTTTGCTGAAATCTCAGCAAACATTTTTTCACCAAATCTTGATGATACTTGGTGGTAATGATCAGTTCACTAAGCCCACTTGGCTGCCCAATTTTTACTCTTCTAGGTTCAAGCGTTCGTTTCCAGTAACACTTTGAATTTTTAGGTTTCACTCTGTTTTCTGCTATATAGATAGATGTGTTTGGAATTCTAAATCAAACACGGTTTGTGCTAGCTCCTTGAAACTTGACCAAATGAAGTAGTTCTAAGTTCTATCTCTATGGTTTGTTTCCTCTTGAAGTACCCCATGCAGAGACTGGCGAAAAACACTTTCGTTTGAAAGGGGTTGCCAAGCTTCCAAAAAACTACTAGTTTGCTGAAATCTCAGCAAACATTTTTTCACCAAATCTTGATGATACTTGGTGGTAATGATCAGTTCACTAATCCCACTTGGCTGCCCAACTTTCACTCTTCTAGGTTCAAGCGTTCGTTTCCAGTAACACTTTGAATTTTTAGGTTTCACTCTGTTTTCTGCTATATAGATAGATGTGTTTGGAATTCTAAATCAAACACGGTTTGTGCTAGCTCCTTGAAACTTGACCAAATGAAGAAGTTCTAAGTTCTATCTCTATGGTTTGTTTCCTCTTGAAGTACCCCATGCAGAGACTGGCGAAAAACACTTTCGTTTGAAAGGGGTTGCCAAGCTTCCAAAAAACTACTAGTTTGCTGAAATCTCAGCAAACATTTTTTCACCAAATCTTGATGATACTTGGTGGTAATGATAAGTTCACTAATCCCACTTGGCTGCCTAACTTTCACTCTTCTAGGTTCAAGCGTTCGTTTCCAGTAACACTTTGAATTTTTAGGTTTCACTCTGTTTTCTGCTATATAGATAGATGTGTTTGGAATTCTAAATCAAACACGGTTTGTGCTAGCTGCTTGAAACTTGACCAAATGAAGTAGTTCTAAGTTCTATCTCTATGGTTTGTTTCCTCTTGAAGTACCCCATGCAGAGAATGGCGAAAAACACTTTCGTTTGAAAGGGGTTGCCAAGCGTCCAAAAAACTACTAGTTTGCTGAAATCTCAGCAACCTTTTTTTCACCAAAACTTGATGATACTTGGTGGTAATGATCAGTTCACTAATCCCACTTGGCTGCCCAATTTTTACTCTTCTAGGTTCAAGCGTTCGTTTCCAGTAACACTTTGAATTTTTAGGTTTCACTCTGTTTTCTGCTATATAGATAGATGTGTTTGAAACTCTAAATCAAACATGGTTTGTGCTAGCTCCTTGAAACTTGACCAAATGAAGTAGTTCTATGTTCCATCTCTATGGTTTGTTTCCTCTTGAAGTACACCATGCAGAGACTGGCGAAAAACACTTTCGTTTGAAAGAAGTGGCCAAGCTTCCAAAAAACTACTAGTTTGCTGAAATCTCAGCAAAACTTTTTTCACCAAATTATAATGATACTTGGTGGTAATGATCAGTTCACTAATCCCACTTGGCTGCCCAACTTTCACTCTTCTAGGTTCAAGCGTTCGTTTCCAGTAACACTTTGAATTTTTAGGTTTCACTCTGTTTTCTGCTATATAGATAGATGTGTTTGGAATTCTAAATCAAACACGGTTTGTGCTAGCTCCTTGAAACTTGACCAAATGAAGTAGTTCTAAGTTCTATCTCTATGGTTTGTTTCCTCTTGAAGTACCCCATGAGGAGACTGGCGAAAAACACTTTCGTTTGAAAGGGGTTGCCAAGCTTCCTAAAAACTACTAGTTTGCTGAAATCTCAGCAAACATTTTTTCAACAAAACTTGATGATACTTGGTGGTAATGATCAGTTCACTAATCCCACTTGGCTGCCCAACTTTCACTCTTCTAGGTTCAAGCGTTCGTTTCCAGTAACACTTTGAATTTTTAGGTTTCACTCTGTTTTCTGCTACATAGATAGATGTGTTTGGAATTCTAAATCAAACACGGTTTGTGCTAGCTCCTTGAAACTTGACCAAATGAAGTAGTTCTAAGTTCTATCACTATGGTTTGTTTCCTCTTGAAGTACCCCATGCAGAGACTGGCGAAAAACACTTTCGTTTGAAAGGGGTTGCCAAGCTTCCAAAAAACTACTAGTTTGCTGAAATCTCAGCAAACATTTTTTCACCAAATCTTGATGATACTTGGTGGAAATGATCAGTTCACTAATCCCACTTGGCTGCCCAACTTTCACTCTTCTAGGTTCAAGCGTTCGTTTCCAGTAACACTTTGAATTTTTAGGTTTCACTCTGTTTTCTGCTATATAGATAGATGTGTTTGGAATTCTAAATCAAACACGGTTTGTGCTAGCTCCTTGAAACTTGACCAAATGAAGTAGTTCTAAGTTCTATCTCTATGGTTTGTTTCCTCTTGAAGTACCCCATGCAGAGACTGGCGAAAAACCCTTTCGTTTGAAAGGGGTTGCCAAGCTTCCTAAAAACTACTAGTTTGCTGAAATCTCAGCAAATATTTTTTCACCAAATCTTGATGATACTTGGTGGTAATGATCAGTTCACTAATCCCACTTGGCTGCCCAACTTTCACTCTTCTAGGTTCAAGCGTTCGTTTCCAGTAACACTTTGAATTTTTAGGTTTCACTCTGTTTTCTGCTATATAGATAGATGTGTTTGGAATTCTAAATCAAACACGGTTTGTGCTAGCTCCTTGAAACTTGACCAAATGAAGTAGTTCTAAGTTCTATCTCTATGGTTTGTTTCCTCTTGAAGTACCCAATGCAGAGACTGGCGAAAAACACTTTCGTTTGAAAGGGTTTGCCAAGCTTCCAAAAAACTACTAGTTTGCTGAAATCTCAGCAAACATTTTTTCACCAAATCTTGATGATACTTGGTGGTAATGATCAGTTCACTAATCCCACTTGGCTGCCCAACTTTCACTCTTCTAGGTTCAAGCGTTCGTTTCCAGTAACACTTTGAATTTTTAGGTTTCACTCTGTTTTCTGCTATATAGATAGATGTGTTTGGAATTCTAAATCAAACACGGTTTGTGCTAGCTCCTTGAAACTTGACCAAATGAAGTAGTTCTAAGTTCTATCTCTATGGTTTGTTTCCTCTTGAAGTACCCCATGCAGAGACTGGCGAAAAACACTTTCGTTTGAAAGGGGTTGCCAAGCGTCCAAAAAACTACTAGTTTGCTGAAATCTCAGCAAACATTTTTTCACCAAAACTTGATGATACTTGGTGGTAATGATCAGTTCACTAATCCCACTTGGCTGCCCAACTTTCACTCTTCTAGGTTCAAGCGTTCGTTTCCAGTAACTCTTTGAATTTTTAGGTTTCACTCTGTTTTCTGCTATATAGATAGATGTGTTTGAAACTCTGAATCAAACACGGTTTGTGCTAGCTGCGTGAAACTTGACAAAATGAAGTAGTTCTAAGTTCTATCTCTATGGTTTCTTTCCTCTTGAAGTACCCCATGCAGAGACTGGCGAAAAACACTTTCGTTTGAAAGGGGTTGCCAAGCTTCCAAAAAACTACTAGTTTGCTGAAATCTCAGCAAACATTTTTTCACCAAATCTTGATGATACTTGGTGGTAATGATCAGTTCACTAATCCCACTTGGCTGCCCAACTTTCACTCTTCTAGGTTCAAGCGTTCGTTTCCAGTAACACTTTGAATTTTTAGGTTTCACTCTGTTTTCTGCTATGTAGATAGATGTGTTTGGAATTCTAAATCAAACACGGTTTGTGCTAGCTCCTTCAAACTTGACCAAATGAAGTAGTTCTAAGTTCTATCTCTATGGTTTTTTTCCTCTTGAAGTACCCCATGCAGAGACTGGCGAAAAACACTTTCGTTTGAAAGGGGTTGCCAAGCTTCCAAAAAACTACTAGTTTGCTGAAATCTCAGCAAACATTTTTTCACCAAATCTTGATGATACTTGGTGGTAATGATCAGTTCACTAAGCCCACTTGGCTGCCCAACTTTCACTCTTCTAGGTTCAAGCGTTCGTTTCCAGTAACACTTTGAATTTTTAGGTTTCACTCTGTTTTCTGCTATATAGATAGATGTGTTTGGAATTCTAAATCAAACACGGTTTGTGCTAGCTCCTTGAAACTTGACCAAATGAAGTAGTTCTAAGTTCTATCTCTATGGTTTGTTTCCTCTTGAAGTACCCCATGCAGAGACTGGCGAAAAACACTTTCGTTTGAAAGGGGTTGCCAAGCGTCCAAAAAACTACTAGTTTGCTGAAATCTCAGCAAACATTTTTTCACCAAAACTTGATGATACTTGGTGGTAATGATCAGTTCACTAATCCCACTTGGCTGACCAACTTTCACTCTTCTAGGTTCAAGCGTTCGTTTCCAGTAACACTTTGAATTTTTAGGTTTCACTCTGTTTTCTGCTATATAGATAGATGTGTTTGAAACTCTGAATCAAACACGGTTTGTGCTAGCTGCGTGAAACTTGACAAAATGAAGTAGTTCTAAGTTCTATCTCTATGGTTTGTTTCCTCTTGAAGTACCCCATGCAGAGACTGGCGAAAAACACTTTCGTTTGAAAGGGGTTGCCAAGCTTCCAAAAAACTATTAGTTTGCTGAAATCTCAGCAAACATTTTTTCACCAAATCTTGATGATACTTGGTGGTAATGATCAGTTCACTAATCCCACTTGGCTGCCCAATTTTTACTCTTCTAGGTTCAAGCGTTCGTTTCCAGTAACACTTTGAATTTTTAGGTTTCACTCTGTTTTCTGCTATATAGATAGATGTGTTTGAAACTCTAAATCAAACATGGTTTGTGCTAGCTCCTTGAAACTTGACCAAATGAAGTAGTTCTATGTTCCATCTCTATGGTTTGTTTCCTCTTGAAGTACACCATGCAGAGACTGGCGAAAAACACTTTCGTTTGAAAGAAGTGGCCAAGCTTCCAAAAAACTACTAGTTTGCTGAAATCTCAGCAAAACTTTTTTCACCAAATCTTAATGATACTTGGTGGTAATGATCAGTTCACTAATCCCACTTGGCTACCCAATTTTTATTCTTCTAGGTTGAAGCATTCGTTTCCAGTAACACTTTGAATTTTTAGGTTTCACTCTGTTTTCTGCTATATAGATAGATGTGTTTGGAATTCTAAATCAAACACGGTTTGTGCTAGCTCCTTGAAACTTGACCAAATGAAGTAGTTCTAAGTTCTATCTCTATGGTTTGTTTCCTCTTGAAGTACCCCATGCAGAGACTGGCGAAAAACACTTTCGTTTGAAAGGGGTTGCCAAACTTCCAAAAAACTACTAGTTTGCTGAAATCTCAGCAAACATTTTTTCACCAAATCTTGATGATACTTGGTGGTAATGATCAGTTCACTAATCCCACTTGGCTGCCCAACTTTCACTCTTCTAGGTTCAAGCGTTCGTTTCCAGTAACACTTTGAATTTTTAGGTTCACTCTGTTTTCTGTTATATAGATAGATGTGTTTGGAATTCTAAATCAAACACGGTTTGTGCGAGCTCCTTGAAACTTGACCAAATGAAGTAGTTCTAAGTTCTATCTCTATGGTTTGTTTCCTCTTGAAGTACCCCATGCAGAGACTGGCGAAAAACACTTTCGTTTGAAAGGGGTTGCCAAGCTTCCAAAAAACTACTAGTTTGCTGAAATCTCAGCAAACATTTTTTCACCAAATCTTGATGATACTTGGTGGTAATAATCAGTTCACTAATCCCACTTGGCTGCCCAACTTTCACTCTTCTAGGTTCAAGCGTTCGTTTCCAGTAACACTTTGAATTTTTAGGTTTCACTCTGTTTTCTGCTATATAGATAGATGTGTTTGGAATTCTAAATCAAACACGGTTTGTGCTAGCTCCTTGAAACTTGACCAAATGAAGTAGTTCTAAGTTCTATCTCTATGGTTTGTTTCCTCTTGAAGTACCCCATGCAGAGACTGGCGAAAAACACTTTCGTTTGAAAGGGGTTGCCAAGCGTCCAAAAAACTACTAGTTTGCTGAAATCTCAGCAAACATTTTTTCACCAAAACTTGATGATACTTGGTGGTAATGATCAGTTCACTAATCCCACTTGGCTGCCCAACTTTCACTCTTCTAGGTTCAAGCGTTCGTTTCCAGTAACTCTTTGAATTTTTAGGTTTCACTCTGTTTTCTGCTATATAGATAGATGTGTTTGAAACTCTGAATCAAACACGGTTTGTGCTAGCTGCGTGAAACTTGACAAAATGAAGTAGTTCTAAGTTCTATCTCTATGGTTTCTTTCCTCTTGAAGTACCCCATGCAGAGACTGGCGAAAAACACTTTCGTTTGAAAGGGGTTGCCAAGCTTCCACAAAACTACTAGTTTGCTGAAATCTCAGCAAACATTTTTTCACCAAATCTTGATGATACTTGGTGGTAATGATCAGTTCACTAATCCCACTTGGCTGCCCAACTTTCACTCTTCTAGGTTCAAGCGTTCGTTTCCAGTAACACTTTGAATTTTTAGGTTTCACTCTGTTTTCTGCTATGTAGATAGATGTGTTTGGAATTCTAAATCAAACACGGTTTGTGCTAGCTCCTTCAAACTTGACCAAATGAAGTAGTTCTAAGTTCTATCTCTATGGTTTTTTTCCTCTTGAAGTACCCCATGCAGAGACTGGCGAAAAACACTTTCGTTTGAAAGGGGTTGCCAAGCTTCCAAAAAACTACTAGTTTGCTGAAATCTCAGCAAACATTTTTTCACCAAATCTTGATGATACTTGGTGGTAATGATCAGTTCACTAATCCCACTTGGCTGCCCAACTTTCACTCTTCTAGGTTCAAGCGTTCGTTTCCAGTAACACTTTGAATTTTTAGGTTTCACTCTGTTTTCTGCTATATAGATAGATGTGTTTGGAATTCTAAATCAAACACGGTTTGTGCTAGCTCCTTGAAACTTGACCAAATGAAGTAGTTCTAAGTTCTATCTCTATGGTTTGTTTCCTCTTGAAGTACCCCATGCAGAGACTGGCGAAAAACACTTTCGTTTGAAAGGGGTTGCCAAGCGTCCAAAAAACTACTAGTTTGCTGAAATCTCAGCAAACATTTTTTCACCAAAACTTGATGATACTTGGTGGTAATGATCAGTTCACTAATCCCACTTGGCTGACCAACTTTCACTCTTCTAGGTTCAAGCGTTCGTTTCCAGTAACACTTTGAATTTTTAGGTTTCACTCTGTTTTCTGCTATATAGATAGATGTGTTTGAAACTCTGAATCAAACACGGTTTGTGCTAGCTGCGTGAAACTTGACAAAATGAAGTAGTTCTAAGTTCTATCTCTATGGTTTGTTTCCTCTTGAAGTACCCCATGCAGAGACTGGCGAAAAACACTTTCGTTTGAAAGGGGTTGCCAAGCTTCCAAAAAACTATTAGTTTGCTGAAATCTCAGCAAACATTTTTTCACCAAATCTTGATGATACTTGGTGGTAATGATCAGTTCACTAATCCCACTTGGCTGCCCAATTTTTACTCTTCTAGGTTCAAGCGTTCGTTTCCAGTAACACTTTGAATTTTTAGGTTTCACTCTGTTTTCTGCTATATAGATAGATGTGTTTGAAACTCTAAATCAAACATGGTTTGTGCTAGCTCCTTGAAACTTGACCAAATGAAGTAGTTCTATGTTCCATCTCTATGGTTTGTTTCCTCTTGAAGTACACCATGCAGAGACTGGCGAAAAACACTTTCGTTTGAAAGAAGTGGCCAAGCTTCCAAAAAACTACTAGTTTGCTGAAATCTCAGCAAAACTTTTTTCACCAAATCTTAATGATACTTGGTGGTAATGATCAGTTCACTAATCCCACTTGGCTACCCAATTTTTATTCTTCTAGGTTGAAGCATTCGTTTCCAGTAACACTTTGAATTTTTAGGTTTCACTCTGTTTTCTGCTATATAGATAGATGTGTTTGGAATTCTAAATCAAACACGGTTTGTGCTAGCTCCTTGAAACTTGACCAAATGAAGTAGTTCTAAGTTCTATCTCTATGGTTTGTTTCCTCTTGAAGTACCCCATGCAGAGACTGGCGAAAAACACTTTCGTTTGAAAGGGGTTGCCAAACTTCCAAAAAACTACTAGTTTGCTGAAATCTCAGCAAACATTTTTTCACCAAATCTTGATGATACTTGGTGGTAATGATCAGTTCACTAATCCCACTTGGCTGCCCAACTTTCACTCTTCTAGGTTCAAGCGTTCGTTTCCAGTAACACTTTGAATTTTTAGGTTCACTCTGTTTTCTGTTATATAGATAGATGTGTTTGGAATTCTAAATCAAACACGGTTTGTGCTAGCTCCTTGAAACTTGACCAAATGAAGTAGTTCTAAGTTCTATCTCTATGGTTTGTTTCCTCTTGAAGTACCCCATGCAGAGACTGGCGAAAAACACTTTCGTTTGAAAGGGGTTGCCAAGCTTCCAAAAAACTACTAGTTTGCTGAAATCTCAGCAAACATTTTTTCACCAAATCTTGATGATACTTGGTGGTAATAATCAGTTCACTAATCCCACTTGGCTGCCCAACTTTCACTCTTCTAGGTTCAAGCGTTCGTTTCCAGTAACACTTTGAATTTTTAGGTTTCACTCTGTTTTCTGCTATATAGATAGATGTGTTTGGAATTCTAAATCAAACACGGTTTGTGCTAGCTCTTTGAAACTTGACCAAATGAAGTAGTTCTAAGTTCTATCTCTATGGTTTGTTTCCTCTTGAAGTACCCCATGCAGAGACTGGCGAAAAACACTTTCGTTTGAATGGGGTTGCCAAGCTTCCATAAAACTACTAGTTTTCTGAAATCTCAGCAAACATTTTTTCACCAAATCTTGATGATACTTGGTGGTAATGATCAGTTCACTAATCTCACTTGGCTGCCCAACTTTCACTCTTCTAGGTTCAAGCGTTCGTTTCCAGTAACACTTTGAATTTTTAGGTTTCACTCTGTTTTCTGCTACATAGATAGCTGTGTTTGGAATTCTAAATCAAACACTGTTTGTGCTAGCTCCTTGAAACTTGACCAAATGAAGTAGTTCTAAGTTCTATCTCTATGGTTTGTTTCCTCTTGAAGTACCCCATGCAGAGACTGGCGAAAAACACTTTCGTTTGAAACGGGTTGCCAAGCTTCCAAAAAACTACTAGTTTGCTGAAATCTCAGCAAACATTTTTTCACCAAAACTTGATGATACTTGGTGGTAATGATCAGTTCACTAATCCCACTTGGCTGCCCAACTTTCACTCTTCTAGGTTCAAGCGTTCGTTTCGAGTAACACTTTGAATTTTTAGGTTTCACTCTGTTTTCTGCTACATAGATAGCTGTGTTTTGAATTCTAAATCAAACACTGTTTGTGCTAGCTCCTTGAAACTTGACCAAATGAAGTAGTTCTAAGATCTATCTCTATGGTTTGTTTCCTCTTGAAGTACCCCATGCAGAGACTGGCGAAAAACACTTTCGTTTGAAAGGGGTTGCCAAGCTTCCAAAAAACTACTAGTTTGCTGAAATCTCAGCAAACATTTTTTCACCAAAACTTGATGATACTTGGTGGTAATGATCAGTTCACTAATCCCACTTGGCTGCCCAACTTTCACTCTTCTAGGTTCAAGCGTTCGTTTCCAGTAACACTTTGAATTTTTAGGTTTCACTCTGTTTTCTGCTACATAGATAGCTGTGTTTGGAATTCTAAATCAAACACTGTTTGTGCTAGCTCCTTGAAACTTGACCAAATGAAGTAGTTCTAAGTTCTATCTCTTTGGTTTGTTTCCTCTTGAAGTACCCCATGCAGAGACTGGCGAAAAACACTTTCGTTTGAAAGGGGTTGCCAAGCTTCCAAAAAACTACTAGTTTGCTGAAATCTCAGCAAACATTTTTTCACCAAAACTTGATGATACTTGGTGGTAATGATCAGTTCACTAATCCCACTTGGCTGCCCAACTTTCACTCTTCTAGGTTCAAGCGTTCGTTTCCAGTAACACTTTGAATTTTTAGGTTTCACTCTGTTTTCTGCTACATAGATAGATGTGTTTGGAATTCTAAATCAAACACGGTTTGTGCTAGCTCCTTGAAACTTGACCAAATGAAGTAGTTCTAAGTTCTATCTCTATGGTTTGTTTCCTCTTGAAGTACCCCATGCAGAGACTGGAGAAAAACACTTTCGTTTGAAAGGGGTTGCCAAGCTTCCAAAAAACTACTAGTTTGCTGAAATCTCAGCAAACATTTTTTCACCAAATCTTGATGATACTTGGTGGTAATGATCAGTTCACTAATCCCACTTGGCTGCCCAACTTTCACTCTTCTAGGTTCAAGCGTTCGTTTCCAGTAACACTTTGAATTTTTAGGTTCACTCTGTTTTCTGCTATATAGATAGATGTGTTTGGAATTCTAAATCAAACACGGTTTGTGCTAGCTCCTTGAAACTTGACCAAATGAAGTAGTTCTAAGTTCTATCTCTATGGTTTGTTTCCTCTTGAAGTACCCCATGCAGAGACTGGCGAAAAACACTTTCGTTTGAAAGGGGTTGCCAAGCTTCCAAAAAACTACTAGTTTGCTGAAATCTCAGCAAACATTTTTTCACCAAATCTTGATGATACTTGGTGGTAATGATCAGTTCACTAATCCCACTTGGCTGCCCAACTTTCACTCTTCTAGGTTCAGTCGTTCGTTTCCAGTAACACTTTGAATTTTTAGGTTTCACTCTGTTTTCTGCTATATAGATAGATGTGTTTGGAATTCTAAATCAAACACGGTTTGTGCTAGCTCTTTGAAACTTGACCAAATGAAGTAGTTCTAAGTTCTATCTCTATGGTTTGTTTCCTCTTGAAGTACCCCATGCAGAGACTGGCGAAAAACACTTTCGTTTGAATGGGGTTGCCAAGCTTCCAAAAAACTACTAGTTTTCGAAATCTCAGCAAACATTTTTTCACCAAATCTTGATGATACTTGGTGGTAATGATCAGTTCACTAATCTCACTTGGCTGCCCAACTTTCAATCTTCTAGGTTCAAGCGTTCGTTTCCAGTAACACTTTGAATTTTTAGGTTTCACTCTGTTTTCTGCTACATAGATAGCTGTGTTTGGAATTCTAAATCAAACACTGTTTGTGCTAGCTCCTTGAAACTTGACCAAATGAAGTAGTTCTAAGTTCTATCTCTATGGTTTGTTTCCTCTTGAAGTACCCCATGCAGAGACTGGCGAAAAACACTTTCGTTTGAAAGGGGTTGCCAAACTTCCAAAAAACTACTAGTTTGCTGAAATCTCAGCAAACATTTTTTCACCAAATCTTGATGATACTTGGTGGTAATGATCAGTTCACTAATCCCACTTGGCTGCCCAACTTTCACTCTTCTAGGTTCAAGCGTTCGTTTCCAGTAACACTTTGAATTTTTAGGTTTCACTCTGTTTTCTGCTATATAGATAGATGTGTTTGGAATTCTAAATCAAACACGGTTTGTGCTAGCTCCTTGAAACTTGACCAAATGAAGTAGTTCAAAGTTCTATCTCTATGGTTTGTTTCCTCTTGAAGTACCCCATGCAGAGACTGGCGAAAAACACTTTCGTTTGAAAGGGGTTGCCAAGCTTCCAAAAAACTACTAGTTTGCTGAAATCTCAGCAAACATTTTTTCACCAAATCTTGATGATACTTGGTGGTAATGATCAGTTCACTAATCCCACTTGGCTGCCCAACTTTCACTCTTCTAGGTTCAAGCGTTCGTTTCCAGTAACACTTTGAATTTTTAGGTTTCACTCTGTTTTCTGCTATATAGATAGATGTGTTTGGAATTCTAAATCAAACACGGTTTGTGCTAGCTCTTTGAAACTTGACCAAATGAAGTAGTTCTAAGTTCTATCTCTATGGTTTGTTTCCTCTTGAAGTACCCCATGCAGAGACTGGCGAAAAACACTTTCGTTTGAATGGGGTTGCCAAGCTTCCAAAAAACTACTAGTTTGCTGAAATCTCAGCAAACATTTTTTCACCAAATCTTGATGATACTTGGTGGTAATGATCAGTTCACTAATCTCACTTGGCTGCCCAACTTTCACTCTTCTAGGTTCAAGCGTTCGTTTCCAGTAACACTTTGAATTTTTAGGTTTCACTCTGTTTTCTGCTACATAGATAGCTGTGTTTGGAATTCTAAATCAAACACTGTTTGTGCTAGCTCCTTGAAACTTGACCAAATGAAGTAGTTCTAAGTTCTATCTCTATGGTTTGTTTCCTCTTGAAGTACCCCATGCAGAGACTGGCGAAAAACACTTTCGTTTGAAACGGGTTGCCAAGCTTCCAAAAACTACTAGTTTGCTGAAATCTCAGCAAACATTTTTTCACCAAAACTTGATGATACTTGGTGGTAATGATCAGTTCACTAATCCCACTTGGCTGCCCAACTTTCACTCTTCTAGGTTCAAGCGTTCGTTTCGAGTAACACTTTGAATTTTTAGGTTTCACTCTGTTTTCTGCTACATAGATAGCTGTGTTTGGAATTCTAAATCAAACACTGTTTGTGCTAGCTCCTTGAAACTTGACCAAATGAAGTAGTTCTAAGATCTATCTCTATGGTTTGTTTCCTCTTGAAGTACCCCATGCAGAGACTGGCGAAAAACACTTTCGTTTGAAAGGGGTTGCCAAGCTTCCAAAAAACTACTAGTTTGCTGAAATCTCAGCAAACATTTTTTCACCAAAACTTGATGATACTTGGTGGTAATGATCAGTTCACTAATCCCACTTGGCTGCCCAACTTTCACTCTTCTAGGTTCAAGCGTTCGTTTCCAGTAACACTTTGAATTTTTAGGTTTCACTCTGTTTTCTGCTACATAGATAGCTGTGTTTGGAATTCTAAATCAAACACTGTTTGTGCTAGCTCCTTGAAACTTGACCAAATGAAGTAGTTCTAAGTTCTATCTCTTTGGTTTGTTCCCTCTTGAAGTACCCCATGCAGAGACTGGCGAAAAACACTTTCGTTTGAAAGGGGTTGCCAAGCTTCCAAAAAACTACTAGTTTGCTGAAATCTCAGCAAACATTTTTTCACCAAAACTTGATGATACTTGGTGGTAATGATCAGTTCACTAATCCCACTTGGCTGCCCAACTTTCACTCTTCTAGGTTCAAGCGTTCGTTTCCAGTAACACTTTGAATTTTTAGGTTTCACTCTGTTTTCTGCTACATAGATAGATGTGTTTGGAATTCTAAATCAAACACGGTTTGTGCTAGCTCCTTGAAACTTGACCAAATGAAGTAGTTCTAAGTTCTATCTCTATGGTTTGTTTCCTCTTGAAGTACCCCATGCAGAGACTGGAGAAAAACACTTTCGTTTGAAAGGGGTTGCCAAGCTTCCAAAAAACTACTAGTTTGCTGAAATCTCAGCAAACATTTTTTCACCAAAACTTGATGATACTTGGTGGTAATGATCAGTTCACTAATCCCACTTGGCTGCCCAACTTTCACTCTTCTAGGTTCAAGCGTTCGTTTCCAGTAACACTTTGAATTTTTAGGTTTCACTCTGTTTTCTGCTACATAGATAGCTGTGTTTGGAATTCTAAATCAAACACTGTTTGTGCTAGCTCCTTGAAACTTGACCAAATGAAGTAGTTCTAAGTTCTATCTCTTTGGTTTGTTTCCTCTTGAAGTACCCCATGCAGAGACTGGCGAAAAACACTTTCGTTTGAAAGGGGTTGCCAAGCTTCCAAAAAACTACTAGTTTGCTGAAATCTCAGCAAACATTTTTTCACCAAAACTTGATGATACTTGGTGGTAATGATCAGTTCACTAATCCCACTTGGCTGCCCAACTTTCACTCTTCTAGGTTCAAGCGTTCGTTTCCAGTAACACTTTGAATTTTTAGGTTTCACTCTGTTTTCTGCTACATAGATAGATGTGTTTGGAATTCTAAATCAAACACGGTTTGTGCTAGCTCCTTGAAACTTGACCAAATGAAGTAGTTCTAAGTTCTATCTCTATGGTTTGTTTCCTCTTGAAGTACCCCATGCAGAGACTGGAGAAAAACACTTTCGTTTGAAAGGGGTTGCCAAGCTTCCAAAAAACTACTAGTTTGCTGAAATCTCAGCAAACATTTTTTCACCAAATCTTGATGATACTTGGTGGTAATGATCAGTTCACTAATCCCACTTGGCTGCCCAACTTTCACTCTTCTAGGTTCAAGCGTTCGTTTCCAGTAACACTTTGAATTTTTAGGTTCACTCTGTTTTCTGCTATATAGATAGATGTGTTTGGAATTCTAAATCAAACACGGTTTGTGCTAGCTCCTTGAAACTTGACCAAATGAAGTAGTTCTAAGTTCTATCTCTATGGTTTGTTTCCTCTTGAAGTACCCCATGCAGAGACTGGCGAAAAACACTTTCGTTTGAAAGGGGTTGCCAAGCTTCCAAAAAACTACTAGTTTGCTGAAATCTCAGCAAACATTTTTTCACCAAATCTTGATGATACTTGGTGGTAATGATCAGTTCACTAATCCCACTTGGCTGCCCAACTTTCACTCTTCTAGGTTCAGTCGTTCGTTTCCAGTAACACTTTGAATTTTTAGGTTTCACTCTGTTTTCTGCTATATAGATAGATGTGTTTGGAATTCTAAATCAAACACGGTTTGTGCTAGCTCTTTGAAGCTTGACCAAATGAAGTAGTTCTAAGTTCTATCTCTATGGTTTGTTTCCTCTTGAAGTACCCCATGCAGAGACTGGCGAAAAACACTTTCGTTTGAATGGGGTTGCCAAGCTTCCAAAAACTACTAGTTTTCGAAATCTCAGCAAACATTTTTTCACCAAATCTTGATGATACTTGGTGGTAATGATCAGTTCACTAATCTCACTTGGCTGCCCAACTTTCAATCTTCTAGGTTCAAGCGTTCGTTTCCAGTAACACTTTGAATTTTTAGGTTTCACTCTGTTTTCTGCTACATAGATAGCTGTGTTTGGAATTCTAAATCAAACACTGTTTGTGCTAGCTCCTTGAAACTTGACCAAATGAAGTAGTTCTAAGTTCTATCTCTATGGTTTGTTTCCTCTTGAAGTACCCCATGCAGAGACTGGCGAAAAACACTTTCGTTTGAAAGGGGTTGCCAAACTTCCAAAAAACTACTAGTTTGCTGAAATCTCAGCAAACATTTTTTCACCAAATCTTGATGATACTTGGTGGTAATGATCAGTTCACTAATCCCACTTGGCTGCCCAACTTTCACTCTTCTAGGTTCAAGCGTTCGTTTCCAGTAACACTTTGAATTTTTAGGTTTCACTCTGTTTTCTGCTATATAGATAGATGTGTTTGGAATTCTAAATCAAACACGGTTTGTGCTAGCTCCTTGAAACTTGACCAAATGAAGTAGTTCAAAGTTCTATCTCTATGGTTTGTTTCCTCTTGAAGTACCCCATGCAGAGACTGGCGAAAAACACTTTCGTTTGAAAGGGGTTGCCAAGCTTCCAAAAAACTACTAGTTTGCTGAAATGTCAGCAAACATTTTTTCACCAAATCTTGATGATACTTGGTGGTAATGATCAGTTCACTAATCCCACTTGGCTGCCCAACTTTCACTCTTCTAGGTTCAAGCGTTCGTTTCCAGTAAAACTTTGAATTTTTAGGTTTCACTCTGTTTTCTGCTATATAGATAGATGTGTTTGGAATTCTAAATCAAACACGGTTTGTGCTAGCTCTTTGAAACTTGACCAAATGAAGTAGTTCTAAGTTCTATCTCTATGGTTTGTTTCCTCTTGAAGTACCCCATGCAGAGACTGGCGAAAAACACTTTCGTTTGAATGGGGTTGCCAAGCTTCCAAAAAACTACTAGTTTGCTGAAATCTCAGCAAACATTTTTTCACCAAATCTTGATGATACTTGGTGGTAATGATCAGTTCACTAATCTCACTTGGCTGCCCAACTTTCACTCTTCTAGGTTCAAGCGTTCGTTTCCAGTAACACTTTGAATTTTTAGGTTTCACTCTGTTTTCTGCTACATAGATAGCTGTGTTTGGAATTCTAAATCAAACACTGTTTGTGCTAGCTCCTTGAAACTTGACCAAATGAAGTAGTTCTAAGTTCTATCTCTATGGTTTGTTTCCTCTTGAAGTACCCCATGCAGAGACTGGCGAAAAACACTTTCGTTTGAAACGGGTTGCCAAGCTTCCAAAAAACTACTAGTTTGCTGAAATCTCAGCAAACATTTTTTCACCAAAACTTGATGATACTTGGTGGTAATGATCAGTTCACTAATCCCACTTGGCTGCCCAACTTTCACTCTTCTAGGTTCAAGCGTTCGTTTCGAGTAACACTTTGAATTTTTAGGTTTCACTCTGTTTTCTGCTACATAGATAGCTGTGTTTGGAATTCTAAATCAAACACTGTTTGTGCTAGCTCCTTGAAACTTGACCAAATGAAGTAGTTCTAAGATCTATCTCTATGGTTTGTTTCCTCTTGAAGTACCCCATGCAGAGACTGGCGAAAAACACTTTCGTTTGAAAGGGGTTG
Source organism: Callospermophilus lateralis (assembly GCF_048772815.1). Classification (NCBI taxonomy): domain Eukaryota; kingdom Metazoa; phylum Chordata; class Mammalia; order Rodentia; family Sciuridae; genus Callospermophilus; species Callospermophilus lateralis. The sequence goes on from NW_027513557.1 coordinate 166,303, forward strand.
CCAAGCTTCCAAAAAACTACTAGTTTGCTGAAATCTCAGCAAACATTTTTTCACCAAAACTTGATGATACTTGGTGGTAATGATCAGTTCACTAATCCCACTTGGCTGCCCAACTTTCACTCTTCTAGGTTCAAGCGTTCGTTTCCAGTAACACTTTGAATTTTTAGGTTTCACTCTGTTTTCTGCTACATAGATAGCTGTGTTTGGAATTCTAAATCAAACACTGTTTGTGCTAGCTCCTTGAAACTTGACCAAATGAAGTAGTTCTAAGTTCTATCTCTTTGGTTTGTTCCCTCTTGAAGTACCCCATGCAGAGACTGGCGAAAAACACTTTCGTTTGAAAGGGGTTGCCAAGCTTCCAAAAAACTACTAGTTTGCTGAAATCTCAGCAAACATTTTTTCACCAAAACTTGATGATACTTGGTGGTAATGATCAGTTCACTAATCCCACTTGGCTGCCCAACTTTCACTCTTCTAGGTTCAAGCGTTCGTTTCCAGTAACACTTTGAATTTTTAGGTTTCACTCTGTTTTCTGCTACATAGATAGATGTGTTTGGAATTCTAAATCAAACACGGTTTGTGCTAGCTCCTTGAAACTTGACCAAATGAAGTAGTTCTAAGTTCTATCTCTATGGTTTGTTTCCTCTTGAAGTACCCCATGCAGAGACTGGAGAAAAACACTTTCGTTTGAAAGGGGTTGCCAAGCTTCCAAAAAACTACTAGTTTGCTGAAATCTCAGCAAACATTTTTTCACCAAATCTTGATGATACTTGGTGGTAATGATCAGTTCACTAATCCCACTTGGCTGCCCAACTTTCACTCTTCTAGGTTCAAGCGTTCGTTTCCAGTAACACTTTGAATTTTTAGGTTCACTCTGTTTTCTGCTATATAGATAGATGTGTTTGGAATTCTAAATCAAACACGGTTTGTGCTAGCTCCTTGAAACTTGACCAAATGAAGTAGTTCTAAGTTCTATCTCTATGGTTTGTTTCCTCTTGAAGTACCCCATGCAGAGACTGGCAAAAAACACTTTCGTTTGAAAGGGGTTGCCAAGCTTCCAAAAAACTACTAGTTTGCTGAAATCTCAGCAAACATTTTTTCACCAAATCTTGATGATACTTGGTGGTAATGATCAGTTCACTAATCCCACTTGGCTGCCCAACTTTCACTCTTCTAGGTTCAGTCGTTCGTTTCCAGTAACACTTTGAATTTTTAGGTTTCACTCTGTTTTCTGCTATATAGATAGATGTGTTTGGAATTCTAAATCAAACACGGTTTGTGCTAGCTCTTTGAAACTTGACCAAATGAAGTAGTTCTAAGTTCTATCTCTATGGTTTGTTTCCTCTTGAAGTACCCCATGCAGAGACTGGCGAAAAACACTTTCGTTTGAATGTGGTTGCCAAGCTTCCAAAAAACTACCAGTTTTCGAAATCTCAGCAAACATTTTTTCACCAAATCTTGATGATACTTGGTGGTAATGATCAGTTCACTAATCTCACTTGGCTGCCCAACTTTCACTCTTCTAGGTTCAAGCGTTCGTTTCCAGTAACACTTTGAATTTTTAGGTTTCACTCTGTTTTCTGCTACATAGATAGCTGTGTTTGGAATTCTAAATCAAACACTGTTTGTGCTAGCTCCTTGAAACTTGACCAAATGAAGTAGTTCTAAGTTCTATCTCTATGGTTTGTTTCCTCTTGAAGTACCCCATGCAGAGACTGGCGAAAAACACTTTCGTTTGAAAGGGGTTGCCAAACTTCCAAAAAACTACTAGTTTGCTGAAATCTCAGCAAACATTTTTTCACCAAATCTTGATGATACTTGGTGGTAATGATCAGTTCACTAATCCCACTTGGCTGCCCAACTTTCACTCTTCTAGGTTCAAGCGTTCGTTTCCAGTAACACTTTGAATTTTTAGGTTTCACTCTGTTTTCTGCTATATAGATAGATGTGTTTGGAATTCTAAATCAAACACGGTTTGTGCTAGCTCCTTGAAACTTGACCAAATGAAGTAGTTCAAAGTTCTATCTCTATGGTTTGTTTCCTCTTGAAGTACCCCATGCAGAGACTGGCGAAAAACACTTTCGTTTGAAAGGGGTTGCCAAGCTTCCAAAAAACTACTAGTTTGCTGAAATCTCAGCAAACATTTTTTCACCAAATCTTGATGATACTTGGTGGTAATGATCAGTTCACTAATCCCACTTGGCTGCCCAACTTTCACTCTTCTAGGTTCAAGCGTTCGTTTCCAGTAACACTTTGAATTTTTAGGTTTCACTCTGTTTTCTGCTATATAGATAGATGTGTTTGGAATTCTAAATCAAACACGGTTTGTGCTAGCTCTTTGAAACTTGACCAAATGAAGTAGTTCTAAGTTCTATCTCTATGGTTTGTTTCCTCTTGAAGTACCCCATGCAGAGACTGGCGAAAAACACTTTCGTTTGAATGGGGTTGCCAAGCTTCCAAAAAACTACTAGTTTGCTGAAATCTCAGCAAACATTTTTTCACCAAATCTTGATGATACTTGGTGGTAATGATCAGTTCACTAATCTCACTTGGCTGCCCAACTTTCACTCTTCTAGGTTCAAGCGTTCGTTTCCAGTAACACTTTGAATTTTTAGGTTTCACTCTGTTTTCTGCTACATAGATAGCTGTGTTTGGAATTCTAAATCAAACACTGTTTGTGCTAGCTCCTTGAAACTTGACCAAATGAAGTAGTTCTAAGTTCTATCTCTATGGTTTGTTTCCTCTTGAAGTACCCCATGCAGAGACTGGCGAAAAACACTTTCGTTTGAAACGGGTTGCCAAGCTTCCAAAAAACTACTAGTTTGCTGAAATCTCAGCAAACATTTTTTCACCAAAACTTGATGATACTTGGTGGTAATGATCAGTTCACTAATCCCACTTGGCTGCCCAACTTTCACTCTTCTAGGTTCAAGCGTTCGTTTCCAGTAACACTTTGAATTTTTAGGTTTCACTCTGTTTTCTGCTACATAGATAGCTGTGTTTGGAATTCTAAATCAAACACTGTTTGTGCTAGCTCCTTGAAACTTGACCAAATGAAGTAGTTCTAAGTTCTATCTCTATGGTTTGTTTCCTCTTGAAGTACCCCATGCAGAGACTGGCGAAAAACACTTTCGTTTGAAAGGGGTTGCCAAGCTTCCAAAAAACTACTAGTTTGCTGAAATCTCAGCAAACATTTTTTCACCAAATCTTGATGATACTTGGTGGTAATGATCAGTTCACTAATCCCACTTGGCTGCCCAACTTTCACTATTCTAGGTTCAAGCGTTCGTTTCCAGTAACACTTTGAATTTTTAGGTTTCACTCTGTTTTCTGCTACATAGATAGCTGTGTTTGGAATTCTAAATCAAACACTGTTTGTGCTAGCTCCTTGAAACTTGACCAAATGAAGTAGTTCTAAGTTCTATCTCTATGGTTTGTTTCCTCTTGAAGTACCCCATGCAGAGACTGGCGAAAAACACTTTCGTTTGAAAGGGGTTGCCAAGCTTCCAAAAAACTACTAGTTTGCTGAAATCTCAGCAAACATTTTTTCACCAAATCTTGATGATACTTGGTGGTAATGATCAGTTCACTAATCCCACTTGGCTGCCCAACTTTCACTCTTCTAGGTTCAGTCGTTCGTTTCCAGTAACACTTTGAATTTTTAGGTTTCACTCTGTTTTCTGCTATATAGATAGATGTGTTTGGAATTCTAAATCAAACACGGTTTGTGCTAGCTCTTTGAAACTTGACCAAATGAAGTAGTTCTAAGTTCTATCTCTATGGTTTGTTTCCTCTTGAAGTACCCCATGCAGAGACTGGCGAAAAACACTTTCGTTTGAATGGGGTTGCCAAGCTTCCAAAAAACTACTAGTTTTCGAAATCTCAGCAAACATTTTTCACCAAATCTTGATGATACTTGGTGGTAATGATCAGTTCACTAATCTCACTTGGCTGCCCAACTTTCAATCTTCTAGGTTCAAGCGTTCGTTTCCAGTAACACTTTGAATTTTTAGGTTTCACTCTGTTTTCTGCTACATAGATAGCTGTGTTTGGAATTCTAAATCAAACACTGTTTGTGCTAGCTCCTTGAAACTTGACCAAATGAAGTAGTTCTAAGTTCTATCTCTATGGTTTGTTTCCTCTTGAAGTACCCCATGCAGAGACTGGCGAAAAACACTTTCGTTTGAAAGGGGTTGCCAAACTTCCAAAAAACTACTAGTTTGCTGAAATCTCAGCAAACATTTTTTCACCAAATCTTGATGATACTTGGTGGTAATGATCAGTTCACTAATCCCACTTGGCTGCCCAACTTTCACTCTTCTAGGTTCAAGCGTTCGTTTCCAGTAACACTTTGAATTTTTAGGTTTCACTCTGTTTTCTGCTATATAGATAGATGTGTTTGGAATTCTAAATCAAACACGGTTTGTGCTAGCTCCTTGAAACTTGACCAAATGAAGTAGTTCAAAGTTCTATCTCTATGGTTTGTTTCCTCTTGAAGTACCCCATGCAGAGACTGGCGAAAAACACTTTCGTTTGAAAGGGGTTGCCAAGCTTCCAAAAAACTACTAGTTTGCTGAAATCTCAGCAAACATTTTTTCACCAAATCTTGATGATACTTGGTGGTAATGATCAGTTCACTAATCCCACTTGGCTGCCCAACTTTCACTCTTCTAGGTTCAAGCGTTCGTTTCCAGTAACACTTTGAATTTTTAGGTTTCACTCTGTTTTCTGCTATATAGATAGATGTGTTTGGAATTCTAAATCAAACACGGTTTGTGCTAGCTCTTTGAAACTTGACCAAATGAAGTAGTTCTAAGTTCTATCTCTATGGTTTGTTTCCTCTTGAAGTACCCCATGCAGAGACTGGCGAAAAACACTTTCGTTTGAATGGGGTTGCCAAGCTTCCAAAAAACTACTAGTTTGCTGAAATCTCAGCAAACATTTTTTCACCAAATCTTGATGATACTTGGTGGTAATGATCAGTTCACTAATCTCACTTGGCTGCCCAACTTTCACTCTTCTAGGTTCAAGCGTTCGTTTCCAGTAACACTTTGAATTTTTAGGTTTCACTCTGTTTTCTGCTACATAGATAGCTGTGTTTGGAATTCTAAATCAAACACTGTTTGTGCTAGCTCCTTGAAACTTGACCAAATGAAGTAGTTCTAAGTTCTATCTCTATGGTTTGTTTCCTCTTGAAGTACCCCATGCAGAGACTGGCGAAAAACACTTTCGTTTGAAACGGGTTGCCAAGCTTCCAAAAAACTACTAGTTTGCTGAAATCTCAGCAAACATTTTTTCACCAAAACTTGATGATACTTGGTGGTAATGATCAGTTCACTAATCCCACTTGGCTGCCCAACTTTCACTCTTCTAGGTTCAAGCGTTCGTTTCGAGTAACACTTTGAATTTTTAGGTTTCACTCTGTTTTCTGCTACATAGATAGCTGTGTTTGGAATTCTAAATCAAACACTGTTTGTGCTAGCTCCTTGAAACTTGACCAAATGAAGTAGTTCTAAGATCTATCTCTATGGTTTGTTTCCTCTTGAAGTACCCCATGCAGAGACTGGCGAAAAACACTTTCGTTTGAAAGGGGTTGCCAAGCTTCCAAAAAACTACTAGTTTGCTGAAATCTCAGCATACATTTTTTCACCAAAACTTGATGATACTTGGTGGTAATGATCAGTTCACTAATCCCACTTGGCTGCCCAACTTTCACTCTTCTAGGTTCAAGCGTTCGTTTCCAGTAACACTTTGAATTTTTAGGTTTCACTCTGTTTTCTGCTACATAGATAGCTGTGTTTGGAATTCTAAATCAAACACTGTTTGTGCTAGCTCCTTGAAACTTGACCAAATGAAG
>NW_027513558.1:0-20270 GCF_048772815.1 Callospermophilus lateralis
AAACAAACCATAGAGATAGAACTTAGAACTACTTCATTTGGTCAAGTTTCAAGGAGCTAGGACAAACCGTGTTTGATTTAGAATTCCTAACACAGTTATCTATGTAGGAGAAAACAGAGTGAAACCTAAAAATTCAAAGTGTTACTGGAAACGAACGCTTGAACCTAGAAGAGTGAAAATTGGGCAGCCAAGTGGGCTTAGTGAACTGATCATTAGCACCAAGTATCATCAAGATTTGGTGAAAAAATGTTTGCTGAGATTTCAGCAAACTAGTAGTTTTTTGGAAGCTTGGCAAACCCTTTCAAACCAAAGTGTTTTTCGCCAGTCTCTGCATGGGATACTTCAAGAGGAAACAAACCATAGAGATAGAACTTAGAACTACTTCATTTGGTCAAGTTTCAAGAAGCTAGCACAAACCGTGTTTGATTTAGAGTTTCAAACACATCTATATATAGCAGAAAACAGAGTGAAACCTAAAAATTCAAACTGTTACTGGAAACGAATGCTTCATCCTAGAAGAATAAAAATTTTGCAGCCAAGTGGGATTAGGGAACTGATCATTACCACCAAGTATCATCAAGATTTGGTGAAAAAATGTTTGCTGAGATTTCAGCAAAGTAGTAGTTTTTTGTAAGCTTGGCAACCCCTTTCAAACCAAAGTGTTTTTCGCCAGTCTCTGCATGGGGTACTTCAAGAGGAAACAAACCATAGAGATAGAACTTAGAACTACTTTATTTGGTCAAGTTTCAAGGAGCTAGCACAAACCGTGTTTGATTTAGAGTTTCAAACACATCTATCTATATAGCAGAAAACAGAGTGAAACCTAAAAATTCAAAGTGTTACTGGAAACGAACGCTTGAACCTAGAAGAGTGAAAATTTTGCAGCCAAGAGGGCGTAGTGAACTGATCATTACCAGCAAGTATCATCAAGATTTGGTGAAAAAATGTTTGCTGAGATTTCAGCAAACTAGTAGGTTTTTGGAAGCTTGGCAACCCCTTTCAAACGAAAGTGTTTTTCGCCAGTCTGTCCATGGGGTACTTCAAGAGGAAACAAAAAAAAGAGATAGAACTTAGAACTACTTCATTTGGTCAAGTTTCAAGGAGCTAGCACAAACCGTGTTTGATTTAGAATTCCTAACACAGCTATCTATGTAGGAGAAAACAGAGTGAAACCTAAAAATTAAAAGTGTTACTGGAAACGAACGCTTGAATCTAGAAGAGTGAAAATTGGGCAGCCAAGAGGGCTTAGTGAACTGATCATTACCAGCAAGTATCATCAAGATTTGGTGAAAAAATGTTTGCTGAGATTTCAGCAAACTGGAAGTTTTTTGGAAGCTTGGCAACCCCTTTCAAACGAAAGTGTTTTTCGCCAGTCTCTGCATGGGGTACTTCAAGAGGAAACAAACCATAGAGATAGAACTTAGAACTACTTCATTTGGTCAAGTTTCAAGGAGGTAGCACAAACCGTGTTTGATTTAGAATTCCAAACACAGCTATCTATGTAGGAGAAAACAGAGTGAAACCTAAAAATTCAAACTGTTACTGGAAACGAATGCTTCAACCTAGAAGAATAAAAATTTTGCAGCCAAGTGGGATTAGGGAACTGATCATTACCACCAAGTATCATCAAGTTTTGGTGAAAAAATATTTGCTGAGATTTCAGCAAAGTAGTAGTTTTTTGGAAGCTTGGCAACCCCTTTCAAACCAAAGTTTTTTTCGCCCGACTCTGCATGGGGTACTTCAAGAGGAAACAAACCATAGAGATAGAACTTAGAACTACTTTATTTGGTCAAGGTTCAAGGAGCTAGCACAAACCGTGTTTGATTTAGAGTTTCAAACACATCTATCTATATAGCAGAAAACAGAGTGAAACCTAAAAATTCAAAGTGTTACTGGAAACGAACGCTTGAACATAGAAGAGTGAAAATTGGGCAGCCAAGTGGGCTTATTGAACTGATCATTACCACCAAGTATCATCAAGATTTGGTGAAAAAATGTTTGCTGAGATTTCAGCAAACTAGTAGTTTTTTGGAAGCTTGAGAACCCCTTTCAAACGAAAGTGTTTTTCGCCAGGCTCTGCATGGGATACTTCAAGAGGAAACAAACCATAGAGATAGAACTTAGAACTACTTCAATTGGTCAAGTTTCACGGAGCTAGCACAAACCGTGTTTGATTTAGAATTCCAAACACAGCTATCTATGTAGGAGAAAACAGAGTGAAACTTAAAAATTCAAACTGTTACTGGAAACGAATGCTTCAACCTAGAAGAATAAAAATTTTGCAGCCAAGTGTGATTAGGGAACTGATCATTACCACCAAGTATCATCAAGATTTGGTGAAAAAATATTTGCTGAGATTTCAGCAAAGTAGTAGTTTTTTGGAAGCTTGGCAACCCCTTTCAAACCAAAGTGTTTTTCGCCAGACTCTGCATGGGGTACATCAAGAGGAAACAAACCATAGAGATAGAACTTAGAACTACTTTATTTGGTCAAGTTTCAAAAAGCTAGCTCAAATCGTGTTTGATTTATAGTTTCAAACACATCTATCTATATAGCAGAAAACAGTGAAACCTAAAAATTCAAAGTATTACTGGAAACGAACGCTTGAACGTAGAAGAGTGAAAATTGGGCAGCCAAGTGGGCTTATTGAACTGATCATTACCACCAAGTATCATCAAGATTTGGTGAAAAAATGTTTGCTGAGATTTCAGCAAACTAGTAGTTTTTTGGAAGCTTGGGAACCCCTTTCAAACGAAAGTGTTTTTTGCCAGTCTCTGCATGGGATACTTCAAGAGGAAACAAACCATAGAGATAGAACTTAGAACTACTTCATTTTTTCAAGTTTCAAGGAGCTAGCACAAACCGTGTTTGATTTAGAGTTTCAAACACATCTATCTCTATAGCAGAAAACAGAGTGAAACCTAAAAATTCAAAGTGTTACTGGAAACGAAAGCTTGAACTTAGAAGAGTGAAAATTGGGCAGCCAAGTGGGCTTAGTGAACTGATCATAAGCACCAAGTATCATCAAGATTTGGTGAAAAAATGTTTGCTGAGATTTCAGCAAACAAGTAGTTTTTTGGAAGCTTGGCAACCGCTTTCCAACGAAAGTGTTTTTCGCCAGTCTCTGCATGGGATACTTGAAGAGGAAACAAACCATAGAGATAGAACTTAGAACTACTTCATTTGGTCAAGTTTCATGAAGCTAGCACAAACCGTGTTTGATTTAGAGTTTCAAACACATCTATCTATATAGCAGAAAACAGAGTGAAACCTAAAAATTCAAAGTGTTACTGGAAACGAACGCTTGAACCTAGAAGAGTGAAATTTGGGCACCGAAGAGGCCTTAGTGAACTGATCATTACCAGCAAGTATCATCAAGATTTGGTGAAAAAATGTTTGCTGAGATTTCAGCAAACTAGAAGTTTTTTGGAAGCTTGGCAACCCCTTTCAAACGAAAGTGTTTTTCGCCAGTCTCTGCATGGGGTACTTCAAGAGGAAACAAACCATAGAGATAGAACTTAGAACTACTACATTTGGTCAAGTTTCAAGGAGCTAGCACAACCCGTGTTTGATTTAGAGTTTCAAACACATCTATCTATGTAGCAGAAAACAGAGTGAAACCTAAAAATTCAAAGTGTTACTGGAAACGAACGCTTGAACCTAGAAGAGTGAAAATTGGGCAGCCAAGTGGGCTTAGTGAACTGATCATTACCACCAAGTATCATCAACATTTGGTGAAAAAGTTTTTGCTGAGATTTCAGCAAACTAGTAGTTTTTTGGAAGCTTGGCAACATCTTTCAATCGAAAGTGTTTTTCGCCAGGCTCTGCATGGATAGTTCAAGAGGAAACAAACCATAGAGATAGAACTTAGAACTACTTCATTTGGTCAAGTTTCAAGGAGCTAGGACAAACCGTGTTTGATTTAGAATTCCTAACACAGTTATCTATGTAGGAGAAAACAGAGTGAAACCTAAAAATTCAAAGTGTTACTGGAAACGAACGCTTGAACCTAGAAGAGTGAAAATTGGGCAGCCAAGTGGGCTTAGTGAACTGATCATTAGCACCAAGTATCATCAAGATTTGGTGAAAAAATGTTTGCTGAGATTTCAGCAAACTAGTAGTTTTTTGGAAGCTTGGCAAACCCTTTCAAACCAAAGTGTTTTTCGCCAGTCTCTGCATGGGATACTTCAAGAGGAAACAAACCATAGAGATAGAACTTAGAACTACTTCATTTGGTCAAGTTTCAAGAAGCTAGCACAAACCGTGTTTGATTTAGAGTTTCAAACACATCTATATATAGCAGAAAACAGAGTGAAACCTAAAAATTCAAACTGTTACTGGAAACGAATGCTTCATCCTAGAAGAATAAAAATTTTGCAGCCAAGTGGGATTAGGGAACTGATCATTACCACCAAGTATCATCAAGATTTGGTGAAAAAATGTTTGCTGAGATTTCAGCAAAGTAGTAGTTTTTTGTAAGCTTGGCAACCCCTTTCAAACCAAAGTGTTTTTCGCCAGTCTCTGCATGGTGTACTTCAAGAGGAAACAAACCATAGAGATAGAACTTAGAACTACTTTATTTGGTCAAGTTTCAAGGAGCTAGCACAAACCGTGTTTGATTTAGAGTTTCAAACACATCTATCTATATAGCAGAAAACAGAGTGAAACCTAAAAATTCAAAGTGTTACTGGAAACGAACGCTTGAACCTAGAAGAGTGAAAATTTTGCAGCCAAGAGGGCGTAGTGAACTGATCATTACCAGCAAGTATCATCAAGATTTGGTGAAAAAATGTTTGCTGAGATTTCAGCAAACTAGTAGGTTTTTGGAAGCTTGGCAACCCCTTTCAAACGAAAGTTTTTTTCGCCAGTCTCTCCATGGGGTACTTCAAGAGGAAACAAACCATAGAGATAGAACTTAGAACTACTTCATTTGGTCAAGTTTCAAGGAGCTAGCACAAACCGTGTTTGATTTAGAATTCCTAACACAGCTATCTATGTAGGAGAAAACAGAGTGAAACCTAAAAATTCAAAGTGTTACTGGAAACGAACGCTTGAATCTAGAAGAGTGAAAATTGGGCAGCCAAGAGGGCTTAGTGAACTGATCATTACCAGCAAGTATCATCAAGATTTGGTGAAAAAATGTTTGCTGAGATTTCAGCAAACTGGAAGTTTTTTGGAAGCTTGGCAACCCCTTTCAAACGAAAGTGTTTTTCGCCAGTCTCTGCATGGGGTACTTCAAGAGGAAACAAACCATAGAGATAGAACTTAGAACTACTTCATTTGGTCAAGTTTCAAGGAGCTAGCACAAACCGTGTTTGATTTAGAATTCCAAACACAGCTATCTATGTTAGAGAAAACAGAGTGAAACCTAAAAATTCAAACTGTTACTGGAAACGAATGCTTCAACCTAGAAGAATAAAAATTTTGCAGCCAAGTGGGATTAGGGAACTGATCATTACCACCAAGTATCATCAAGTTTTGGTGAAAAAATATTTGCTGAGATTTCAGCAAAGTAGTAGTTTTTTGGAAGCTTGGCAACCCCTTTCAAACCAAAGTTTTTTTCGCCAGACTCTGCATGGGGTACTTCAAGAGGAAACAAACCATAGAGATAGAACTTAGAACTACTTTATTTGGTCAAGGTTCAAGGAGGTAGCACAAACCGTGTTTGATTTAGAGTTTCAAACACATCTATCTATATAGCAGAAAACAGAGTGAAACCTAAAAATTCAAAGTGTTACTGGAAACGAACGCTTGAACATAGAAGAGTGAAAATTGGGCAGCCAAGTGGGCTTATTGAACTGATCATTACCACCAAGTATCATCAAGATTTGGTGAAAAAATGTTTGCTGAGATTTCAGCAAACTAGTAGTTTTTTGGAAGCTTGGGAACCCCTTTCAAACGAAAGTGTTTTTCGCCAGGCTCTGCATGGGATACTTCAAGAGGAAACAAACCATAGAGATAGAACTTAGAACTACTTCAATTGGTCAAGTTTCACGGAGCTAGCACAAACCGTGTTTGATTTAGAATTCCAAACACAGCTATCTATGTAGGAGAAAACAGAGTGAAACTTAAAAATTCAAACTGTTACTGGAAACGAATGCTTCAACCTAGAAGAATAAAAATTTTGCAGCCAAGTGTGATTAGGGAACTGATCATTACCACCAAGTATCATCAAGATTTGGTGAAAAAATATTTGCTGAGATTTCAGCAAAGTAGTAGTTTTTTGGAAGCTTGGCAACCCCTTTCAAACCAAAGTGTTTTTCGCCAGACTCTGCATGGGGTACATCAAGAGGAAACAAACCATAGAGATAGAACTTAGAACTACTTTATTTGGTCAAGTTTCAAAAAGCTAGCACAAACCGTGTTTGATTTATAGTTTCAAACACATCTATCTATATAGCAGAAAACAGTGAAACCTAAAAATTCAAAGTATTACTGGAAACGAACGCTTGAACCTAGAAGAGTGAAAATTGGGCAGCCAAGTGGGCTTATTGAACTGATCATTACCACCAAGTATCATCAAGATTTGGTGAAAAAATGTTTGCTGAGATTTCAGCAAACTAGTAGTTTTTTGGAAGCTTGGGAACCCCTTTCAAACGAAAGTGTTTTTTGCCAGTCTCTGCATGGGATACTTCAAGAGGAAACAAACCATAGAGATAGAACTTAGAACTACTTCATTTGGTCAAGTTTCAAGGAGCTAGCACAAACCGTGTTTGATTTAGAGTTTCAAACACATCTATCTATATAGCAGAAAACAGAGTGAAACCTAAAAATTCAAAGTGTTACTGGAAACGAAAGCTTGAACTTAGAAGAGTGAAAATTGGGCAGCCAAGTGGGCTTAGTGAACTGATCATAAGCACCAAGTATCATCAAGTTTTGGTGAAAAAATGTTTGCTGAGATTTCAGCAAACAAGTAGTTTTTTGGAAGCTTGGCAACCGCTTTCCAACGAAAGTGTTTTTCGCCAGTCTCTGCATGGGATACTTGAAGAGGAAACAAACCATAGAGATAGAACTTAGAACTACTTCATTTGGTCAAGTTTCATGAAGCTAGCACAAACCGTGTTTGATTTAGAGTTTCAAACACATCTATCTATATAGCAGAAAACAGAGTGAAACCTCAAAATTCAAAGTGTTACTGGAAACGAACGCTTGAACCTAGAAGAGTGAAATTTGGGCACCGAAGAGGCCTTAGTGAACTGATCATTACCAGCAAGTATCATCAAGATTTGGTGAAAAAATGTTTGCTGAGATTTCAGCAAACTAGTAGTTTTTTGGAAGCTTGGCAACCCCTTTCAAACGAAAGTGTTTTTCGCCAGTCTCTGCATGGGATACTTCAAGAGGAAACAAACCATAGAGATAGAACTTAGAACTACTTCATTTGGTCAAGTTTCAAGAAGCTAGCACAAACCGTGTTTGATTTAGAGTTTCAAACACATCTATCTATATAGCAGGAAACAGAGTGAAACCTAAAAATTCAAAGTGTTACTTTAAACGAACGCTTGAATCTAGAAGAGTGAAAATTGGGCAGCCAAGAGGGCTTAGTGAACTGATCATTACCAGCAAGTATCATCAAGATTTGGTGAAAAAATGTTTGCTGAGATTTCAGCAAACTAGTAGTTTTTTGGAAGCTTGGCAACCCCTTTCAAACGAAAGTGCTTTTCGCCAGTCTCTGCATGGGGTTCTTCAAGAGGAAACAAACCATAGAGATAGAACTTAGAACTACATCATTTGGTCAAGTTTCAAGAAGCTAGCACAAACCGTGTTTGATTTAGAGTTTCAAACACATCTATCTATGTAGCAGAAAACAGAGTGAAACCTAAAAATTCAAAGTGTTACTGGAAACGAACGCTTGAACCTAGAAGAGTGAAAATTGGGCAGCCAAGTGGGCTTAGTGAACTGATCATTACCACCAAGTATCATCAAGATTTGGTGAAAAAATTTTTGCTGATATTTCAGCAAACAAGTAGTTTTTTGGAAGCTTGGCAACCCCTTTCAAACGAAAGTGTTTTTCTCCAGGCTCTGCATGGGGTACTTCAAGAGGAAAAAAAAACATAGAGATAGAACTTAGAACTACTTCATTTTGTCAATTTTCAAGGAGCTAGCACAAACAGTGTTTGATTTAGAATTCCAAACACAGCTATCTATGTAGGAGAAAACAGAGTGAAACCTAAAAATTCAAACTGTTACTGGAAACGAATGCTTCAACATAGAAGAATAAAAATTTTGCAGCCAAGTGGGATTAGGGAACTGATCATTACCACCAAGTATCATCAAGATTTGGTGAAAAATTTTTTGCTGAGATTTCAGCAAACTAGTAGTTTTTTGGAAGCTTGGCAACCCCTTTCAAACCAAAGTGTTTTTCGCCAGTCTCTGCATGGGGTACTTCAAGAGGAAACAAACCGTAGAGATAGAACTTAGAACAACTTTATTTGGTCAAGTTTCAAGGAGCTAGCACAAACCGTGTTTGATTTAGAGTTTCAAACACATCTATCTATATAGCAGAAAACAGAGTGAAACCTAAAAATTGAAAGTGTTACTGGAAACGTACGCTTGAACCTAGAAGAGTGAAAATTTTGCAGCCAAGAGGGCTTAGTGAACTGATCATTACCACCAAGTATCATCAAGATTTGGTGAAAAAATGTTTGCTGAGATTTCAGCAAAATAGTATGTTTTTGTAAGCTTGGCAACCCCTTTCAAACGAAAGTGTTTTTCGCCAGTCTCTGCATGGGGTACTTCAAGAGGAAACAATCCATAGAGATAGAACTTAAAACTACTTCATTTGGTCACGTTTCAAGGAGCTAGCACAAACCGTGTTTGATTTAGAATTCCTAACACAGCTATCTATGTAGGAGAAAACAGAGTGAAACCTAACAATTCAAAGTGTTACTGGAAACGAACGCTTGAACCTAGAAGAGTGAAAATTGGGCAGCCAAGTGGGCTTAGTGAACTGATCATTACCACCAAGTATCATCAAGATTTTGTGAAAAAATGTTTGCTGAGATTTCAGCAAACTAGTAGTTTTTTGGAAGCTTGGCAACCGCTTTCAAACGAAAGTGTTTTTCGCCAGTCTCTGCATGGGATACTTCAAGAGGAAACAAACCATAGAGATAGAACTTAGAACTACTTGATTTGGTCAAGTTTCAAGAAGCTAGCACAAACCGTGTTTGATTTAGAGTTTCAAACACATCTATCTATATAGCAGAAAACAGAGTGAAACCTAAAAATTCAAAGTGTTACTGGATCGAACGCTTGAACCTAGAAGAGTGAAAATTGGGCAGCCAAGAGGGCTTAGTGAACTGATCATTACCAGCAAGTATCATCAAGATTTGGTGAGAAAATATTTGCTGAGATTTCAGCAAACTAGAAGATTTTTGGAAGCTTGGCAACCCCTTTCAAACGAAAGTGTTTTTCGCCAGTCTCTGCATGGGGTACTTCAAGAGGAAACAAACCATAGAGATAGAACTTAGAACTACTTCATTTGGTCAAGTTTCAAGGAGCTAGCACAAACCTTGTTTGATTTAGAATTCCAAACACAGCTATCTATGTAGGAGAAAACAGAGTGAAACCTAAAAATTCAAACTGTTACTGGAAACGAATGCTTCAACCTAGAAGAATAAAAATTTTGCAGCCAAGTGGGATTAGGGAACTGATCATTACCACCAAGTATCATCAAGATTTGGTGAAAAAATATTTGCTGAGATTTCAGCAAAGTAGTAGTTTTTTGGAAGCTTGGCAACCCCTTTGAAACCAAAGTGTTTTTCGCCAGACTCTGCATGGGGTACTTCAAGAGGAAACAAACCATAGAGATAGAACTTAGAACTACTTTATTTGCTCAAGTTTCAAGGAGCTAGCACAAACCGTGGTTGATTTAGAGTTTCTAACACATCTATCTATATAGCAGAAAACAGAGTGAAACCTAAAAATTCAAAGTGTTACTGGAAACGAACGCTTGAACTTAGAAGAATGAAAATTGGGCAGCCAAGTGGGGTTAGTGAACTGATAATAACCACCAAGTATCATCAAGATTTGGTGAAAAAATGTTTGCTGAGATTTCAGCAAACTAGTAGTTTTTTGGAAGCTTGGCAACCGCTTTCAAACGAAAGTGTTTTTCGCCAGTCTCTGCATGGGATACTTGAAGAGGAAACAAACCATAGAGATAGAAGTTAGAACTACTTCATTTGGTCAAGTTTCATGAAGCTAGCACAAACCGTGTTTGATTTAGAGTTTTAAACACATCTATATATAGCAGAAAACAGAGTGAAACCTAAAAATTCAAAGTGTTACTGGAAACGAACGCTTGAACCTAGAATAGTGAAAATTGGGCACCCAAGAGGGCTTAGTGAACTGATCATTACCAGCAAGTATCATCAAGATTTGGTGAAAAAATGTTTGGTGAGATTTCAGCAAACTAGAAGTTTTTTGGAAGCTTGGCAACCCCTTTCAAACGAAAGTGTTTTTCGCCAGTCTCTGCATGGGGTACTTCAAGAGGAAACAAACCATAGAGATAGAACTTAGAACTACTACATTTGGTCAGGTTTCAAGGAGCTAGCACAAACCGTGTTTGATTTAGATTTTCAAACACATCTATCTATGTAGCAGAAAACAGAGTGAAACCTAAAAATTCAAAGTGTTACTAGAAACGAACGCTTGAACCTAGAAGAGTGAAAATTGGGCAGTCAAGTGGGCTTAGTGAACTGATCATTACCACCAAGTATCATCAAGATTTGGTGAAAAAAGTTTTGCTGAGATTTCAGCAAACAAGTAGTTTTTTGGAAGCTTGGCAACCCCTTTCAAACGAAAGTGTTTTTCGCCAGGCTCTGCATGGGGTACTTCAAGAGGAAAAAAACCCTAGAGATAGAACTTAGAACTACTTCATTTGGTCAAGTTTCAAGGAGCTAGCACAAACCGTGTTTGATTTAGAATTCCAAACACAGCTATCTATGTAGGAGAAAACAGAGTGAAACCTAACAATTCAAACTGTTACTGGAAACGAATGCTTCAACCTAGAAGAAAAAAAATTTTGCAGCCAAGTGGGATTAGGGAACTGATCATTACCACCAAGTATCATCAAGATTTGGTGAAAAAATTTTTGCTGAGATTTCAGCAAACTAGTAGTTTTTTGGAAGCTTGGCAACCCCTTTCAAACCAAAGTGTTTTTCGCCAGTCTCTGCATGGGGTACTTCAAGAGGAAACAAACCGTAGAGATAGAACTTGAAACTACTTCATTTGGTCAAGTTTCAAGGAGCTAGCACAAACCGTGTTTGATTTAGAATTCCTAACACAGCTATCTATGTAGGAGAAAACAGAGTGAAACCTAAAAATTCAAAGTGTTACTGGAAACGAACGCTTGAACCTAGAAGAGTGAAAATTGGGCAGCCAAGTGGGCTTAGTGAACTGATCATTACCACCAAGTATCATCAAGATTTGGTGAAAAAATGTTTGCTGAGATTTCAGCAAACTAGTAGTTTTTTGGAAGCTTGGCAACCCCTTTCAAACGAAAGTGTTTTTCGCCAGTCTCTGCATGGGATACTTCAAGAGGAAACAAACCATAGAGATAGAAGTAAGAACTACTTCATTTGGTCAAGTTTCAAGAAGCTAGCACAAACCGTGTTTGATTTAGAGTTTCAAACACATCTATCTATATAGCAGAAAGCAGAGTGAAACCTAAAAATTCAAAGTGTTACTGGATCGAACGCTTGAACCTAGAAGAGTGAAAATTGGGCAGCCAAGAGGGCTTAGTGAACTGATCATTACCAGCAAGTATCATCAAGATTGGGTGAAAAAATGTTTGGTGAGATTTCAGCAAACTAGAAGTTTTTTGGAAGCTTGGCAACCCCTTTCAAACGAAAGTGTTTTTCGCCAGTCTCTGCATGGGGTACTTCAAGAGGAAACAAACCATAGAGATAGAACTTAGAACTACTTCATTTGGTCAAGTTTCAAGGAGCTAGCACAAACCGTGTTTGATTTAGAATTCCAAACACAGCTATCTATGTAGGAGAAAACAGAGTGAAACCTAAAAATTCAAACTGTTACTGGAAACGAATGCTTCAACCTAGAAGAATAAAAATTTTGCAGCCAAGTGGGATTAGGGAACTGATCATTACCACCAAGTATCATCAAGATTTGGTGAAAAAATTTTTGCTGAGATTTCAGCAAACTAGTAGTTTTTTGGAAGCTTGGCAACCCCTTTCAAACGAAAGTGTTTTTCGCCAGGCTCTGCATGGGGTAGTTCAAGAGGAAACAAACCATAGAGATAGAACTTAGAACTACTTCATTTGGTCAAGTTTCAAGGAGCTAGCACAAACCGTGTTTGATTTAGAATTCCTATCACAGTTATCTATGTAGGAGAAAACAGAGTGAAACCTAAAAATTCAAAGTGTTACTGGAAACGAACGCTTGAACCTAGAAGAGTGAAAATTGGGCAGCCAAGTGGGCTTAGTGAACTGATCATTAGCACCAAGTATCATCAAGATTTGGTGAAAAAATGTTTGCTGAGATTTCAGCAAACTAGTAGTTTTTTGGAAGCTTGGCAAACCCTTTCAAACAAAAGTGTTTTTCGCCAGTCTCTGCATGGGATACTTCAAGAGGAAACAAACCATAGAGATAGAACTTAGAACTACTTCATTTGGTCAAGTTTCAAGAAGCTAGCACAAACCGTGTTTGATTTAGAGTTTCAAACACATCTATCTATATAGCAGAAAACAGAGTGTAACCTAAAAATTCAAAGTGTTACTGGAAACGAACGCTTGAACCTAGAAGAGTGAAAATTGGGCAGCCAAGAGGGCTTACAGAACTGATCATTACCAGCAAGTATCATCAAGATTTGGTGAAAAAATGTTTGCTGAGATTTCAGCAAACTAGAAGTTTTTTGGAAGCTTGGCAACCCCTTTCAAACGAAAGTGTTTTTAGCCAGTCTCTGCATGGGGTACTTCAAGAGGAAACAAACCATAGAGATAGAACTTTGAATTACTACATTTGGTCAAGTTTCAAGGAGCTAGCACAAGCCGTGTTTGATTTAGAGTTTCAAACACATCTATCTATGTAGCAGAAAACAGAGTGAAACCTAAAAATTCAAAGTGTTACTGGAAACGAACGCTTGAACCTAGAAGAGTAAAAACTGGGCAGCCAAGTGGGCTTAGTGAACTGATCATTACCACCAAGTATCATCAAGATTTGGTGAAAAAAGTTTTGCAGAGATTTCAGCAAACTAGTAGTTTTTTGGAAGCTTGGCAACCCCTTTCAAATGAAAGTGTTTTTCGCCAGTCTCTGCATGGGGTACTTCAAGACGAAACAAACCATAGAGATAGAACTTAGAACTACTTTATTTGATCAAGTTTCAAGGAGCTAGCACAAACCGTCATTGATTTAGAGTTTCAAACACATCTATCTATATAGCAGAAAACAGAGTGAAACCTAAAAATTCAAAGTGTTACTGGAAAAGATCGCTTGAACTTAGAAGAGTGAAAATTGGGCAGCCAAGTGGGCTTAGTGAACTGATCATAACCACCAAGTATCATCAAGATTTGGTGAAAAATTGTTTGCTGATATTTCAGCAAACTAGTAGTTTTTTGGAAGCTTGGCAACCGCTTTCAAACGAAAGTGTTTTTCGCCAGTCTCTGCATGGGATACTTCAAGAGGAAACAAACCATCGAGATAGAACTTAGAACTACATCATTTGGTCAAGTTTCAAGAAGCTAGCACAAACCGTGTTTGATTTAGAGTTTCAAACACATGTATATATAGAAGAAAACAGAGTGAAACCTAAAAATTCAAAGTGTTACTGGAAACGAACGCTTGAACCTAGAAGAGTGAAAATTGGGCAGCCAAGAGGGCTTAGTGAACTGATCATTACCAGCAAGTATCATCAAGATTTGGTGAAAAAATGTTTGGTGAGATTTCAGCAAACTAGAAGTTTTTTGGAAGCTTGGCAACCCCTTTCAAACCAAAGTGTTTTTCGCCAGTCTCTGCATGGGGTACTTCAAGAGGAAACAAACCATAGAGATAGAACTTAGAACTACTAAATTTGGTCAAGTTTCAAGGAGCTAGCACAAACCGTGTTTGATTTAGAGTTTCAAACACATCTATCTATGTAGCAGAAAACACAGTGAAACCTAAAAATTCAAAGTGTTACTGGAAACGAACGCTTGAACCTAGAAGAGTGAAAATTGGGGAGCCAAGTGGGCTTAGTGAACTGATCATTACCACCAAGTATCATCAAGATTTGGTGAAAAAATTTTTGCTGATATTTCAGCAAACAAGTAGTTTTTTGGAAGCTTGGCAACCCCTTTCAAACGAAAGTGTTTTTCTCCAGGCTCTGCATGGGGTACTTCAAGAGGAAAAAAAACATAGAGATAGAACTTAGAACTACTTCATTTGGTCAAGTTTCAAGGAGCTAGCACAAACCGTGTTTGATTTAGAATTCCAAACACAGCTATCTATGTAGGAGAAAACAGAGTGAAACCTAACAATTCAAACTGTTACTGGAAACGAATGCTTCAACATAGAAGAATAAAA
The DNA here is from genome assembly GCF_048772815.1 of Callospermophilus lateralis. Taxonomy (NCBI): domain Eukaryota; kingdom Metazoa; phylum Chordata; class Mammalia; order Rodentia; family Sciuridae; genus Callospermophilus; species Callospermophilus lateralis. The sequence goes on from NW_027513558.1 coordinate 14,515, forward strand.
ATTTTGCAGCCAAGTGGGATTAGGGAACTGATCATTACCACCAAGTATCATCAAGATTTGGAGAAAAATTTTTTGCTGAGATTTCAGCAAACTAGTAGTTTTTTGGAAGCTTGGCAACCCCTTTCAAACCAAAGTGTTTTTCGCCAGTCTCTGCATGGGGTACTTCAAGAGGAAACAAACCGTAGAGATAGAACTTAGAACAACTTTATTTGGTCAAGTTTCAAGGAGCTAGCACAAACCGTGTTTGATTTAGAGTTTCAAACACATCTATCTATATAGCAGAAAACAGAGTGAAACCTAAAAATTCAAAGTGTTACTGGAAACGTACGCTTGAACCTAGAAGAGTGAAAATTTTGCAGCCAAGAGTGCTTAGTGAACTGATCATTACCACGAAGTATCATCAAGATTTGGTGAAAAAATGTTTGCTGAGATTTCAGCAAAATAGTAGGTTTTTGGAAGCTTGGCAACCCCTTTCAAACGAAAGTGTTTTTCGCCAGTCTCTGCATGGGGTACTTCAAAAGGAAACAAACCATAGAGATAGAACTTGGAACTACTTCATTTGGTCAAGTTTCAAGGAGCTAGCACAAACCGTGTTTGATTTAGAATCCTAACACAGCTATCTATGTAGGAGAAAACAGAGTGAAACCTAAAAATTCAAAGTGTTACTGGAAACGAACGCTTGAACCTAGAAGAGTGAAAATTGGGCAGCCAAGTGGGCTTAGTGAACTGATCATTACCACCAAGTATCATCAAGATTTTGTGAAAAAATGTTTGCTGAGATTTCAGCAAACTTGTAGTTTTTTGGAAGCTTGGCAACCCCTTTCAAACGAAAGTGTTTTTCGCCAGTCTCTGCATGGGATACTTCAAGAGGAAACAAACCATAGAGATAGAACTTAGAACTACTTGATTGGGTCAAGTTTCAAGAAGCTAGCACAAACCGTGTTTGATTTAGAGTTTCAAACACATCTATCTATATAGCAGAAAACAGAGTGAAACCTAAAAATTCAAAGTGTTACTGGATCGAACGCTTGAACCTAGAAGAGTGAAAATTGGGCAGCCAAGAGGGCTTAGTGAACTGATCATTACCAGCAAGTATCATCAAGATTTGGTGAAAAAATGTTTGCTGAGATTTCAGCAAACTAGAAGTTTTTTGGAAGCTTGGCAACCCCTTTCAAACGAAAGTGTTTTTCGCCAGTCTCTGCATGGTTTACTTCAAGAGGAAACAAACCATAGAGATAGAACTTAGAACTACTTCATTTGGTCAAGTTTCAACGAGCTAGCACAAACCGTGTTTGATTTAGAATTCCAAACACAGCTATCTATGTAGGAGAAAACAGAGTGAAACCTAAAAATTCAAACTGTTACTGGAAACGAATGCTTCAACCTAGAAGAATAAAAATTTTGCAGCCAAGTGGGATTAGGGAACTGATCATTACCACCAAGTATCATCAAGATTTGGTGAAAAATATTTGCTGAGATTTCAGCAAAGTAGTAGTTTTTTGGAAGCTTGGCAACCCCTTTCAAACCAAAGTGTTTTTCGCCAGACTCTGCATGGGGTACTTCAAGAGGAAACAAACCATAGAGATAGAACTTAGAACTACTTTATTTGCTCAAGTTTCAAGGAGCTAGCACAAACCGTGTTTGATTTAGAGTTTCTAACACATCTATCTATATAGCAGAAAACAGAGTGAAACCTAAAAATTCAAAGTGTTACTGGAAACGAACGCTTGAACCTAGAAGAGTGAAAATTGGGCAGCCAAGTGGGCTTAGTGAACTGATCATTACTACCAAGTATCATCAAGATTTGGTGAAAAAAATTTTGCAGAGATTTCAGCAAACTAGTAGTTTTTTGGAAGCTTGGCAAACGCTTTCAAACGAAAGTGTTTTTCGCCAGTCTCTGCATGGGGTACTTCAAGAGGAAACAAACCATAGAGATAGAACTTAGAACTACTTCATTTGGTCAAGTTTCAAGAAGCTAGCACAAACCGTGTTTGATTTAGAGTTTTAAACACATCTATATACAGCAGAAAACAGAGTGAAACCTAAAAATTCAAAGTGTTACTGGAAACGAACGCTTGAACCTAGAAGAGTGAAAATTGGGCAGCCAAGAGGGCTTAGTGAACTGATGATTACCAGCAAGTATCATCAAGATTTGGTGAAAAAATGTTTGGTGAGATTTCAGCAAACTAGAAGTTTTTTGGAAGCTTGGCAACCCCTTTCAAACGAAAGTGTTTTTCGCCAGTCTCTGCATGGGGTACTTCAAGAGGAAACAAACCATAGAGATAGAACTTAGAACTACTACATTTGGTCAGGTTTCAAGGAGCTAGCACAAACCGTGTTTGATTTAGAGTTTCAAACACATCTATCTATGTAGCAGAAAACAGAGTGAAACCTAAAAATTCAAAGTGTTACTGGAAACGAACGCTTGAACCTAGAAGAGTGAAAATTGGGCAGTCAAGTGGGCTTAGTGAACTGATCATTACCACCAAGTATCATCAAGATTTGGTGAAAAAAGTTTTGCTGAGATTTCAGCAAACAAGTAGTTTTTTGGAAGCTTGGCAACCCCTTTCAAACGAAAGTGTTTTTCGCCAGGCTCTGCATGGGGTACTTCAAGAGGAAAAAAACCCTAGAGATAGAACTTAGAACTACTTCATTTGGTCAAGTTTCAAGGAGCTAGCACAAACCGTGTTTGATTTAGAATTCCAAACACAGCTATCTATGTAGGAGAAAACAGAGTGAAACCTAAAAATTCAAACTGTTACTGGAAACGAATGCTTCAACCTAGAAGAAAAAAAATTTTGCAGCCAAGTGGGATTAGGGAACTGATCATTACCACCAAGTATCATCAAGATTTGGTGAAAAAATTTTTGCTGAGATTTCAGCAAACTAGTAGTTTTTTGGAAGCTTGGCAACCCCTTTCAAACCAAAGTGTTTTTCGCCAGTCTCTGCATGGGGCACTTCAAGAGGAAACAAACTGTAGAGATAGAACTTGAAACTACTTCATTTGGTCAAGTTTCAAGGAGCTAGCACAAACCGTGTTTGATTTAGAATTCCTAACACAACTATCTATGTAGGAGAAAACAGAGTGAAACCTAAAAATTCAAAGTGTTACTGGAAACGAACGCTTGAACCTAGAAGAGTGAAAATTGGGCAGCCAAGTGGGCTTAGTGAACTGATCATTACCACCAAGTATCATCAAGATTTTGTGAAAAAATGTTTGCTGAGATTTCAGCAAACTAGTAGTTTTTTGGAAGCTTGGCAACCCCTTTCAAACGAAAGTGTTTTTCGCCAGTCTCTGCATGGGATACTTCAAGAGGAAACAAACCATAGAGATAGAAGTAAGAACTACTTCATTTGGTCAAGTTTCAAGAAGCTAGCACAAACCGTGTTTGATTTAGAGTTTCAAACACATCTATCTATGTAGCAGAAAACACAGTGAAACCTAAAAATTCAAAGTGTTACTGGAAACGAACGCTTGAACCTAGAAGAGTGAAAATTTGGCAGCCAAGTGGGCTTAGTGAACTGATCATTACCACCAAGTATCATCAAGATTTGGTGAAAAAATTTTTGCTGATATTTCAGCAAACAAGTAGTTTTTTGGAAGCTTGGCAACCCCTTTCAAACGAAAGTGTTTTTCTCCAGGCTCTGCATGGGGTACTTCAAGAGGAAAAAAAACATAGAGATAGAACTTAGAACTACTTCATTTGGTCAAGTTTCAAGGAGCTAGCACAAACCGTGTTTGATTTAGAATTCCAAACACAGCTATCTATGTAGGAGAAAACAGAGTGAAACCTAACAATTCAAACTGTTACTGGAAACGAATGCTTCAACATAGAAGAATAAAAATTTTGCAGCCAAGTGGGATTAGGGAACTGATCATTACCACCAAGTATCATCAAGATTTATAGAAAAATTTTTTGCTGAGATTTCAGCAAACTAGTAGTTTTTTGGAAGCTTGGCAACCCCTTTCAAACCAAAGTGTTTTTCGCCAGTCTCTGCATGGGGTACTTCAAGAGGAAACAAACCGTAGAGATAGAACTTAGAACAACTTTATTTGGTCAAGTTTCAAGGAGCTAGCACAAACCGTGTTTGATTTAGAGTTTCAAACACATCTATCTATATAGCAGAAAACAGAGTGAACCCTAAAAATTCAAAGTGTTACTGGAAACGTACGGTTGAACCTAGAAGAGTGAAAATTTTGCAGCCAAGAGTGCTTAGTGAACTGATCATTACCACCAAGTATCATCAAGATTTGGTGAAAAAATGTTTGCTGAGATTTCAGCAAACAATAGTTTTTTGGAAGCTTGGCAACCCCTTTCAAACGAAAGTGTTTTTCGCCAGGCTCTGCATGGGGTACTTCAAGAGGAAAAAAACCCTAGAGATAGAACTTAGAACTACTTCATTTGGTCAAGTTTCAAGGAGCTAGCACAAACCGTGTTTGATTTAGAATTCCAAACACAGCTATCTATGTAGGAGAAAACAGAGTGAAACCTAACAATTCAAACTGTTACTGGAAACGAATGCTTCAACCTAGAAGAAAAAAAATTTTGCAGCCAAGTGGGATTAGGGAACTGATCATTACCACCAAGTATCATCAAGATTTGGTGAAAAAATTTTTGCTTAGATTTCAGCAAACTAGTAGTTTTTTGGAAGCTTGGCAACCCCTTTCAAACCAAAGTGTTTTTCGCCAGTCTCTGCAGGGGGTACTTCAAGAGGAAACAAACTGTAGAGATAGAACTTGAAACTACTTCATTTGGTCAAGTTTCAAAAAGCTAGCACAAACCGTGTTTGATTTAGAATTCCTAACACAACTATCTATGTAGGAGAAAACAGAGTGAAACCTAAAAATTCAAAGTGTTACTGGAAACGAACGCTTGAACCTAGAAGAGTGAAATTGGGCAGCCAAGTGGGCTTAGTGAACTGATCATTACCACCAAGTATCATCAAGATTTGGTGAAAAAATGTTTGCTGAGATTTCAGCAAACTAGTAGTTTTTTGGAAGCTTGGCAACCCCTTTCAAACGAAAGTGTTTTTCGCCAGTCTCTGCATGGGATACTTCAAGAGGAAACAAACCATAGAGATAGAAGTAAGAACTACTTCATTTTGGTCAAGTTTCAAGAAGCTAGCCCAAACCGTGTTTGATTTAGAGTTTCAAACACATCTATCTATATAGCAGAAAACAGAGTGAAACCTAAAAATTCAAAGTGTTACTGGATCGAACGCTTGAACCTAGAAGAGTGAAAATTGGGCAGCCAAGAGGACTTAGTGAACTGATCATTACCAGCAAGTATCATCAAGATTGGGTGAAAAATGTTTGGTGAGATTTCAGCAAACTAGAAGTTTTTTGGAAGCTTGGCAACCCCTTTCAAACGAAAGTGTTTTTCGCCAGTCTCTGCATGGGGTACTTCAAGAGGAAACAAACCATAGAGATAGAACTTAGAACTACTTGATTTGGTCAAGTTTCAAGGAGCTAGCACAAACCGTGTTTGATTTAGAATTCCAAACACAGCTATCTATGTAGGAGAAAACAGAGTGAAACCTAAAAATTCAAACTGTTACTGGAAACGAATGCTTCAACCTAGAAGAATAAAAATTTTGCAGCCAAGTTGGATTAGGGAACTGATCATTACCACCAAGTATCATCAAGATTTGGTGAAAAAATTTTTGCTGAGATTTCAGCAAACTAGTAGTTTTTTGGAAGCTTGGCAACCCCTTTCAAACGAAAGTGTTTTTTCGCCAGGCTCTGCATGGGGTAG
>NW_027513558.1:20470-67162 GCF_048772815.1 Callospermophilus lateralis
CAAGATTGTGTGAAAAAATATTTGCTGGTATTTCGGAAACTCGTTATTTCTTAGAAGCTTGGCAACCCCTCTCAATGAAAGAACTTTCCACAGTCTGTGCCTAGGGCTACTTGAAGAGGAAACAAACCATAGAGACAAAACTGAGAACTCCTTTATTTTGTCAAGTTTCAAAGAGCTACTATAATCCATGTTGGATTTAGAGTTCCAAATTCATCTTTCTATATAGGAGAGAACAGAGGAAACCTAAATATAAAAACTGCTACTGTAGACGAACGCTTCAACCAAGAAGAACAAAATTTGGTGAGCCAAGTGGGATTTGTGTAATGATCATTAGCTCCAAGTATCATCAAGATTGGGTGAAAAAATATTTGCTGGTATTTCGGAAACTCGTTATTTCTTAGAAGCTTGGCAACCCCTCTCAATGAAAGTGCTTTCCAAAGTCTGTGCCTAGGGCTACTTGAAGAGGAAACAAACCATAGAGAAAAATCGGAGAACTCCTTTATTTTGTCAAGTTTCAAAGAGCTACTACAAACCATGTTGGATTTTAGAGTTCCAAATTCATCTATCTATATAGGAGAGAACCGAGGGAAACTTAAATATAAAAACTGCTACTGTAGACGCATGCTTCAAAATAGAAGAACAAAATTTCGTGAGCCAAGTGGTATTTGTGTACTGATCATTACCACCAAGAATCATCAAATTTGGGTGAAAAAATATTTGCTGGTATTTCGAAACTCGTTATTTCATAGAAGCTTGGCAACCCCTCTCAATGAAAGTGCTTTCCCACAGTCTGTGCCTACGGCTACTTAAAAAGGAAACAAACCATAGAGACAAATCTGAGACCTCCTTTATTTTGTCAAGTTTCAAAGAGCTACAACAAACCATGTTGGATTTAGAGTTCCAAATTCATCTATCTATATAGGAGAGAACAGAGAGAAACCTAAATATAAAAACTGCTACTGTAGACGAACGCTTCAACCTAGAAGAACAAAATTTGGTGAGCCAAGTGGGATTTGTATACTGATCATTACCACCAAGTATCAACAAGATGTGTGAAATAATATTTGCTGGTATTTGGAAACTCGTTATTCTTAGAAGCTTGGCAACCCATCTCAATGAACGTGCTTTCCACAGTCTGTGCCTAGGGCTACTTGAAGAGGAAACAAACCATAGCGACAAAACTGAGAACTCCTTTATTTTGTCAAGTTTCAAAGAGCTACTACAAACCATGTTGGATTTAGAGTTCCAAATTCATCTTTCTATATAGGAGAGAACAGAGGGAAACCTAAATATAAAGACTGCTACTGTAGACGAACGCTTCAACCAAGAAGAAAAAATTTGGTGAGCCTAGTGGGATTTGTGTACTGATCATTAGCTCCAAGTATCATCAAGATTGGGTGAAAAAAATATTTGCTGGTATTTCGGAAACTCGTTATTTCTTAGAAGATTGGCAACCCTTCTCAATGAAAAGTGCTTTTCCAAAGTCTGTGCCTAGGGCTACTTGAAGAGGAAACAAACCATAGAGAAAAATCTGAGAACTCCTTTATTTTGTCAAGTTTCAAAGAGCTACTACAAACCATGTTGGATTTAGAGTTCCAAATTCATCTATCTATATAGGAGAGAACCGAGGGAGACTTAAATATAAAAAGTGCTACTGTAGACGAATGCTTCAACCTAGAAGAACAAAATTTCGTGAGCCAAGTGGGATTTGTGTACTGATCATTACCACCAAGAATCATCAAATTTGGGTGAAAAATTTTGCTGGTATTTCGAAACTCGTTATTTCTTAGAAGCTTGGCAACCCCTCTCAATGAAAGTGCTTTCCCACAGTCTGTGCCTAGGGCTACTTGAAGAGGAGAAACAAACCATAGAGAAAAATCTGATACCTCCTTTATTTGTCAAGTTTCAAAGAGCTACTACAAACCATGTTAGATTTAGAGTTCCAAATTCATCTATCTATATAGGAGAGAACAGAGGGAAACCTAAATATAAAAACTGCTACTGTCGACGAACGCTTCAACCTAGAAGAACAAAATTTGGTGAGCCAAGTCGGATTTGTGTACTGATCATTAGCTCCAAGTATCATCAAGATTGGGTGAAAAATATTTGCTGGTATTTCGGAAACTCGTAATTTCTTAGAAGCTTGGCAACCCTCTCAATGAAAGTGCTTTTCCACAGTCTGTGCCTAGGGCTACTTGAAGACGAAACAAACCATAGAGACAAAACTGAGAACTCCTTTATTTTGTCAAGTTTCAAAGAGCTACTACAAACCATGTTGGATTTAGAGTTCCAAATTCATCTATCTATATATGAGAGAACAGAGTGAAACCTAATATAATAACTGCTCCTGTAGACGAACGCTTCAACCTAGAAGAACAAAATTTGGTGAGCCAAGTGGGACTTGTGTACTGATCATTACCACCAAGTATCACCAAGATTGGGTGAAAAAATATTTGCTGGTATTTCGGAAACTCGTTATTTCTTAGAAGCTTGGGAACCCCTCTCAATGAAAGTGCTTTTCCACAGTCTGTGCCTGGGGCTACTTGAAGAGGAAACAAACCCATAGCGACAAAACTGAGAACACCTTATTTTGTAAAGTTTCAAGGAGCTACTATAACCATGTTGGATTTAGAGTTCCAAATTCATCTATCTATATAGGAGAGAACAAAGGGAAACCTAAATATAAAAACTGCTACTGTAGACGAACGCTTCAACCTAGAAGAACAAAATTTGGTGAGCCAAGTGGGATTTGTGTATTGATCATTAGCACCAAGTATCATCAAGATTGGGTGAAAAAATATTTCTGGTGTTTCGGACACTCGTAATTTCTTAGAAGCTTGGCAACCCCTCTCAATGAAAGTGCTTTTCCACAGTCTGTGCTTAGGGCTACTTGAAGAGGAAACAAACCATTGAGACAAAACTGAGAACTCCTTTATTTTTTCAAGTTTCAAAGAGCTACTACAAACCATGTTTTATTTAGAGTCAAAAATTTATCTATCTATATGGGAGAGAACAGAGGGAAACCTAAATATAAAAACTGTTACTGTAGACGAACGCTTCAACCTAGAAGAACAAAATTTGGTGAGCTAAGTAGGATTTGTGTACTGATCATTACCACCAATTATCATCAAGATTTTGTTAAAAAATATTTGCTGGTATTTCGGAAACTCGTTATTTCTTAGAAGCTTGGCAACCCCTCTCAATGAAAGTGCTTTCCACAGTCTGTGCCTAGGGCTACTTGAAGAGGAAACAAATATAGAGACAAAACTGAGAACTCTTTTATTTTGTCAAGTTTCAAAGAGCTACTACAAACCATGTTGGATTTAGAGTTCCAAATTCATCTATCTGTATAGGAGAGAACAGAGGGAAACCTAAATATAAAAACTGCTACTGTACACGAACGCTTCAACCTAGAAGAACTAAATTTGGTGACCAAGTGGGATATGTGTACTGATCATTAGCAACAAGTATCATCAAGATTGGGTGAAAAAATATTTGCTGGTATTTCGGAAAATCGTTATTTCTTAGAAGCTTGGCAACCCCTCTCAATGAAAGTGGCTTTTCCACAGTCTGTGCCTAGGGCTACTTGAAGAGGGAACAAACCATAGAGACAAATCTGAGAACTCCTTTATTTTGTCAAGTTTCAAAGAGCTACTACAAACCATGTTGGATTTAGAGTTAAAAAATTTTATCTATCTATATAGGAGAGAACAGAGGGAAACTTAAATATAAAAACTGCTACTGTAGACGAACTCTTCAACCTAGAAAAACAAAATTTGGTAAGCCAAGTGGGATTTGTGTACTGATCATTACCACCAAGTATCATCAAGATTGGGTGAAAAAATATTTGCTGGTATTTCCGGAAACTCGTTATTTCTTAGAAGCTTGGCAACCCCTCTCAATGAAAGTGGTATTCCACAGTCTGTGCCTAGGGCTACTTGAAGAGGAAACAAACCATAGAGGCAAATCTGAGAACTCCATAATTTTGTAAAGTTTCAAAGAGCTACTACAAACCATGTTGGATTTAGAGTTCCAAATTCATCTATCTATATAAAAGAGAACAGAGGGAAACCTAAATATAAAAACTGCTACTGTAGACGAACGCTTCAACCTAGAAGAACAAAATTTGGTGAGCCAAGTGGGATTTGTGTACTGATCATTACCACCAAGTATCATCAAGATTGGGTGAAAAAATATTTGCTGGTATTTCGGAAAATCGTTATTTCTTAGAAGCTTGGGAACCCCTCTCAATGAAAGTGCTTTTCCACAGTCTGTGCCTGGGGCTACTTGAAGAGGAAACAAACCGTAGCGACAAAACTGAGAACTCCTTTATTTTGTCAAGTTTCAAAGAGCTACTACAAACCATGTTGGATTTAGAGTTCCAAATTCATCTTTCTATATAGGAGAGAACAGAGGGAAACCTAAATATAAAAACTCCTACTGTAGACGAACGCTTCAACCTAGAAGAACAAAATTTGGTGAGCCAAGTGGGATTTGTGTAATGATCATTAGCACCAAGTATCATCAAGATTGGGTGAAATAATATTTGCTGGTATTTCGGAAACTCGTAATTTCTTAGAAGTTTGGCAACCCCTCTCAATGAAAGTGCTTTTCCACAGTCTGTGCTTAGGGCTACTTGAAGAGGAAACAAACCATTGAGACAAAACTGAGAACTCCTTTATTTTTTCAAGTTTCAAAGAGCTACTACAAACCATGTTTTATTTAGAGTCAAAAATTTATCTATCTATATGGGAGAGAACAGAGGGAAACCTAAATATAAAAACTGTTACTGTAGACGAACGCTTCAACCTAGAAGAACAAAATTTGGTGAGCTAAGTAGGATTTGTGTACTGATCATTACCACCAATTATCATCAAGATTTTGTTAAAAAATATTTGCTGGTATTTCGGAAACTCGTTATTTCTTAGAAGCTTGGCAACCCCTCTCAATGAAAGTGCTTTCCACAGTCTGTGCCTAGGGCTACTTGAAGAGGAAACAAATATAGAGACAAAACTGAGAACTCTTTTATTTTGTCAAGTTTCAAAGAGCTACTACAAACCATGTTGGATTTAGAGTTCCAAATTCATCTATCTGTATAGGAGAGAACAGAGGGAAACCTAAATATAAAAACTGCTACTGTACACGAACGCTTCAACCTAGAAGAACTAAATTTGGTGACCAAGTGGGATATGTGTACTGATCATTAGCAACAAGTATCATCAAGATTGGGTGAAAAAATATTTGCTGGTATTTCGGAAAATCGTTATTTCTTAGAAGCTTGGCAACCCCTCTCAATGAAAGTGCTTTTCCACAGTCTGTGCCTAGGGCTACTTGAAGAGGGAACAAACCATAGAGACAAATCTGAGAACTCCTTTATTTTGTCAAGTTTCAAAGAGCTACTACAAACCATGTTGGATTTAGAGTTAAAAAATTTATCTATCTATATAGGAGAGAACAGAGGGAAACTTAAATATAAAAACTGCTACTGTAGACGAACTCTTCAACCTAGAAAAACAAAATTTGGTAAGCCAAGTGGGATTTGTGTACTGATCATTACCACCAAGTATCATCAAGATTGGGTGAAAAAATATTTGCTGGTATTTCGGAAACTCGTAATTACTTAGAAGCTTGCAACCCCTCTCAATGAAAGTGGTATTCCACAGTCTGTGCCTAGGGCTACTTGAAGAGGAAACAAACCATAGAGGCAAATCTGAGAACTCCATAATTTTGTAAAGTTTCAAAGAGCTACTACAAACCATGTTGGATTTAGAGTTCCAAATTCATCTATCTATATAAAAGAGAACAGAGGGAAACCTAAATATAAAAACTGCTACTGTAGACGAACGCTTCAACCTAGAAGAACAAAATTTGGTGAGCCAAGTGGGATTTGTGTACTGATCATTACCACCAAGTATCATCAAGATTGGGTGAAAAAATATTTGCTGGTATTTCGGAAAATCGTTATTTCTTAGAAGCTTGGGAACCCCTCTCAATGAAAGTGCTTTTCCACAGTCTGTGCCTGGGGCTACTTGAAGAGGAAACAAACCGTAGCGACAAAACTGAGAACTCCTTTATTTTGTCAAGTTTCAAAGAGCTACTACAAACCATGTTGGATTTAGAGTTCCAAATTCATCTTTCTATATAGGAGAGAACAGAGGGAAACCTAAATACAAAAACTCCTACTGTAGACGAACGCTTCAACCTAGAAGAACAAAATTTGGTGAGCCAAGTGGGATTTGTGTACTGATCATTAGCACCAAGTATCCTCAAGATTGGGTGAAATAATATTTGCTGGTATTTCGGAAACTCGTAATTACTTAGAAGCTTGCAACCCCTCTCAATTAAAGTGCTTTTCCACAGTCTGTGCCTAGGGCTACTTGAAGAGGAAACAAACCATAGAGACAAACTGAGAACTCCTTTATTTTGTCAAGTTTCAAAGAGCTACTACAAACCATGTTGGATTTAGAGTTCCAAATTTATCTATCTATATGGGAGAGAACAGAGGGAAACCTAAATATAAAAACTGCTACTGTAGACGAACGCTTCAACCTAGAAGAACTAAATTTGGTGAGCCAAGTGGGATATGTGTACTGATCATTAGCAACAAGTATCATCAAGGTTGGGTGAAATAATATTTGCTGGTATTTCGGAAACTCGTTATTTCTTAGAAGCTTGGCAACCCCCTCTCAATGAAAGTGCTTTTCCACAGTCTGTGCCTAGGGCTACTTGAAGAGGAAACAAACCATAGAGACAAATCTGAGAACTCCTTTATTTTGTCAAGTTTCAAAGAGCTACTACAAACCATGTTGGATTTAGAGTTAAAAATTCATCTATCTATATAGGAGAGAACAGAGGGAAACTTAAATATATAAACTGCTACTGTAGACGAACGCTTCAACCTAGAAGAACAAAATTTGGTAAGCCAAGTGGGATTTGTGTACTGATCATTACCACCAAGTATCATCAAGATTGGGTGAAAAAATATTTGCTGGTATTTCGGAAACTCGTTATTTCTTAGAAGCTTGGCAACCCATCTCAATGAAAGTGCTTTCCACCGTCTGTGCCTAGGGCTACTTTAAGAGGAAACAAACCATAGAGACAAAACTGAGAACTACGTTATATTGTCAAGTTTCAAAGAGCTACTACAAACCATGTTGGATTTAGAGTTCCAAATTCATCTATCTATATAGGAGAGAACAGAGGGAAACCTAAATATAAAAACTGCTACTGAAGTCGAACGCTTCAACCTAGAAGAACAAAATTTGGTGAGCCAAGTGGGATTTGTGTACTGATCAATAGCACCAAGTATCATCAAGATTGGGTGAAAAAATATTTGCTGGTATTTCGGAAACTCGTTATTTCTTAGAAGCTTGGCAACCCCTCTCAATGAAAGTGCTTTTCCACAGTCTGTGCCTGGGGCTACTTGGAGAGGAAACAAACCATTATGACAAAACTGAGAACTCCTTTATTTTTGTCAAGTTTCAAAGAGCTACTACAAACCATGTTGGATTTAGAGTTCCAAATTCATCTTTTTATATAGGAGAGAACAGAGGGAAACCTAAATATAAAAACTCCTACTGTAGACGAACGCTTCAACCTAGAAGAACAAAATTTGGTGAGCCAAGTGGGATTTGTGTACTGATCATTAGCACCAAGTATCATCAAGATTGGGTGAAAAAATATTTGCTAGTATTTCGGAAACTCGTAATTTCTTAGAAGCTTGGCAACCCCTCTCAATGAAAGTGCTTTTCCACAGTCTCTGCCTAGGGCTACTTGAAGAGGAAACAAACCATAGAGGCAAATCTGAGAACTCCTTTATTTTGTCAAGTTTCAAAGAGCTACTACAAACCATGTTGGATTTAGAGTTCCAAATTCATGTATCTATATATGAGAGAACAAAGGGAAACCTAAATATAAAAACTGCTACTGTAGACGAAAGCTTCAAACTAGAAGAACAAAATTTCGTGAGCCAAGTGGGATTTGTATACTGATCATTGCCACCAAGTTTCAACAAGATTGTGTGAAAAAATATTTGCTGGTATTTCGGAAACTCGTTATTTCTTAGAAGCTTGGCAACCCCTCTCAATGAAAGAACTTTCCACAGTCTGTGCCTAGGGCTACTTGAAGAGGAAACAAACCATAGAGACAAAACTGAGAACTCCTTTATTTTGTCAAGTTTCAAAGAGCTACTATAATCCATGTTGGATTTAGAGTTCCAAATTCATCTTTCTATATAGGAGAGAACAGAGGGAAACCTAAATATAAAAACTGCTACTGTAGACGAACGCTTCAACCAAGAAGAACAAAATTTGGTGAGCCAAGTGGGATTTGTGTACTGATCATTAGCTCCAAGTATCATCAAGATTGGGTGAAAAAATATTTGCTGGTATTTCGGAAACTCGTTATTTCTTAGAAGCTTGGCAACCCCTCTCAATGAAAGTGCTTTTCCAAAGTCTGTGCCTAGGGCTACTTGAAGAGGAAACAAACCATAGAGAAAAATCGGAGAACTCCTTTATTTTGTCAAGTTTCAAAGAGCTACTACAAACCATGTTAGATTTAGAGTTCCAAATTCATCTATCTATATAGGAGAGAACCGAGGGAAACTTAAATATAAAAACTGCTACTGTAGACGAATGCTTCAACCTAGAAGAACAAAATTTCGTGAGCCAAGTGGTATTTGTGTACTGATCATTACCACCAAGAATCATCAAATTTGGGTGAAAAAATATTTGCTGGTATTTCGAAACTCGTTATTTCTTAGAAGCTTGGCAACCCCTCTCAATGAAAGTGCTTTCCCACAGTCTGTGCCTACGGCTACTTGAAAAGGAAACAAACCATAGAGACAAATCTGAGACCTCCTTTATTTTGTCAAGTTTCCAAGAGCTACAACAAACCATGTTGGATTTAGAGTTCCAAATTCATCTATCTATATCGGAGAGAACAGAGAGAAACCTAAATATAAAAACTGCTACTGTAGACGAACGCTTCAACCTAGAAGAACAAAATTTGGTGAGCCAAGTGGGATTTGTATACTGATCATTACCACCAAGTATCAACAAGATTGTGTGAAATAATATTTGCTGGTATTTGGAAACTCGTTATTTCTTAGAAGCTTGGCAACCCATCTCAATGAACGTGCTTTCCACAGTCTGTGCCTAGGGCTACTTGAAGAGGAAACAAACCATAGCGACAAAACTGAGAACTCCTTTATTTTGTCAAGTTTCAAAGAGCTACTACAAACCATGTTGGATTTAGAGTTCCAAATTCATCTTTCTATATAGGAGAGAACAGAGGGAAACCTAAATATAAAGACTGCTACTGTAGACGAACGCTTCAACCAAGAAGAAAAAATTTGGTGAGCCTAGTGGGATTTGTGTACTGATCATTAGCTCCAAGTATCATCAAGATTGGGTGAAAAAATATTTGCTGGTATTTCGGAAACTCGTTATTTCTTAGAAGATTGGCAACCCTTCTCAATGAAAGTGCTTTTCCAAAGTCTGTGCCTAGGGCTACTTGAAGAGGAAACAAACCATAGAGAAAAATCTGAGAACTCCTTTATTTTGTCAAGTTTCAAAGAGCTACTACAAACCATGTTGGATTTAGAGTTCCAAATTCATCTATCTATATAGGAGAGAACCGAGGGAGACTTAAATATAAAAAGTGCTACTGTAGACGAATGCTTCAACCTAGAAGAACAAAATTTCGTGAGCCAAGTGGGATTTGTGTACTGATCATTACCACCAAGAATCATCAAATTTGGGTGAAAAAATATTTGCTGGTATTTCGAAACTCGTTATTTCTTAGAAGCTTGGCAACCCCTCTCAATGAAAGTGCTTTCCCACAGTCTGTGCCTAGGGCTACTTGAAGAGGAAACAAACCATAGAGAAAAATCTGATACCTCCTTTATTTTGTCAAGTTTCAAAGAGCTACTACAAACCATGTTGGATTTAGAGTTCCAAATTCATCTATCTATATAGGAGAGAACAGAGGAAAACCTAAATATAAAAACTGCTACTGTCGACGAACGCTTCAACCTAGAAGAACAAAATTTGGTGAGCCAAGTCGGATTTGTGTACTGATCATTAGCTCCAAGTATCATCAAGATTGGGTGAAAAAATATTTGCTGGTATTTCGGAAACTCGTAATTTCTTAGAAGCTTGGCAACCCCTCTCAATGAAAGTGCTTTTCCACAGTCTGTGCCTAGGGCTACTTGAAGACGAAACAAACCATAGAGACAAAACTGAGAACTCCTTTATTTTGTCAAGTTTCAAAGAGCTACTACAAACCATGTTGGATTTAGAGTTCCAAATTCATCTATCTATATAGGAGAGAACCGAGGGAAACTTAAATATAAAAACTGCTACTGTAGACGAACGCTTCAACCTAGAAGAACTAAATTTGGTGAGCCAAGTGGGATATGTGTACTGATCATTAGCAACAAGTATCATCAAGATTGGGTGAAAAAATATTTGCTGGTTTTTCGGAAACTCGTTATTTCTTAGAAGCTTGGCAACCCCTCTCAATGAAAGTGCTATTCCACAGTCTGTGCCTAGGGCTACTTGAAGAGGAAAGAAACCATAGAGTCAAATCTGAGAACTCCTTTATTTTGTAATGTTTCAAAGAGCTACTACAAACCATGTTGGATTTAGAGTTCCAAATTCATCTATCTATATATGAGAGAACAGAGTGAAACCTAAATATAATAACTGCTCCTGTAGACGAACGCTTCAACCTAGAAGAACAAAATTTGGTGAGCCAAGTGGGACTTGTGTACTGATCATTACCACCAAGTATCACCAAGATTGGGTGAAAAAATATTTGCTGGTATTTCGGAAACTCGTTATTTCTTAGAAGCTTGGGAACCCCTCTCAATGAAAGTGCTTTTCCACAGTCTGTGCCTGGGGCTACTTGAAGAGGAAACAAACCATAGCGACAAAACTGAGAACACCTTATTTTGTAAAGTTTCAAAGAGCTACTATAAACCATGTTGGATTTAGAGTTCCAAATTCATCTTTCTATATAGGAGAGAACAGAGGGAAACCTAAATATAAAAACTGCTACTGTAGACGAACGCTTCAACCAAGAAGAACAAAATTTGGTGAGCCAAGTGGGATTTGTGTATTGATCATTAGCACCAAGTATCATCAAGATTGGGTGAAAAAATATTTCTGGTGTTTCGGACACTCGTAATTTCTTAGAAGCTTGGCAACCCCTCTCAATGAAAGTGCTTTTCCACAGTCTGTGCTTAGGGCTACTTGAAGAGGAAACAAACCATTGAGACAAAACTGAGAACTCCTTTATTTTTTCAAGTTTCAAAGAGCTACTACAAACCATGTTTTATTTAGAGTCAAAAATTTATCTATCTATATGGGAGAGAACAGAGGGAAACCTAAATATAAAAACTGTTACTGTAGACGAACGCTTCAACCTAGAAGAACAAAATTTGGTGAGCTAAGTAGGATTTGTGTTCTGATCATTACCACCAATTATCATCAAGATTTTGTTAAAAAATATTTGCTGGTATTTCGGAAACTCGTTATTTCTTAGAAGCTTGGCAACCCCTCTCAATGAAAGTGCTTTCCACAGTCTGTGCCTAGGGCTACTTGAAGAGGAAACAAATATAGAGACAAAACTGAGAACTCTTTTATTTTGTCAAGTTTCAAAGAGCTACTACAAACCATGTTGGATTTAGAGTTCCAAATTCATCTATCTGTATAGGAGAGAACAGAGGGAAACCTAAATATAAAAACTGCTACTGAAGTCGAACGCTTCAACCTAGAAGAACAAAATTTGGTGAGCCAAGTGGGATTTGTGTACTGATCAATAGCACCAAGTATCATCAAGATTGGGTGAAAAAATATTTGCTGGTATTTCGGAAACTCGTTATTTCTTAGAAGCTTGGCAACCCCTCTCAATGAAAGTGCTTTTCCACAGTCTGTGCCTGGGGCTACTTGGAGAGGAAACAAACCATTATGACAAAACTGAGAACTCCTTTATTTTGTCAAGTTTCAAAGAGCTACTACAAACCATGTTGGATTTAGAGTTCCAAATTCATCTTTTTATATAGGAGAGAACAGAGGGAAACCTAAATATAAAAACTCCTACTGTAGACGAACGCTTCAACCTAGAAGAACAAAATTTGGTGAGCCAAGT
Organism: Callospermophilus lateralis; assembly: GCF_048772815.1. Classification (NCBI taxonomy): domain Eukaryota; kingdom Metazoa; phylum Chordata; class Mammalia; order Rodentia; family Sciuridae; genus Callospermophilus; species Callospermophilus lateralis. The sequence goes on from NW_027513558.1 coordinate 32,624, forward strand.
GGGATTTGTGTACTGATCATTAGCACCAAGTATCATCAAGATTGGGTGAAAAAATATTTGCTAGTATTTCGGAAACTCGTAATTTCTTAGAAGCTTGGCAACCCCTCTCAATGAAAGTGCTTTTCCACAGTCTCTGCCTAGGGCTACTTGAAGAGGAAACAAACCATAGAGGCAAATCTGAGAACTCCTTTATTTTGTCAAGTTTCAAAGAGCTACTACAAACCATGTTGGATTTAGAGTTCCAAATTCATGTATCTATATATGAGAGAACAAAGGGAAACCTAAATATAAAAACTGCTACTGTAGACGAAAGCTTCAAACTAGAAGAACAAAATTTCGTGAGCCAAGTGGGATTTGTATACTGATCATTGCCACCAAGTTTCAACAAGATTGTGTGAAAAAATATTTGCTGGTATTTCGGAAACTCGTTATTTCTTAGAAGCTTGGCAACCCCTCTCAATGAAAGAACTTTCCACAGTCTGTGCCTAGGGCTACTTGAAGAGGAAACAAACCATAGAGACAAAACTGAGAACTCCTTTATTTTGTCAAGTTTCAAAGAGCTACTATAATCCATGTTGGATTTAGAGTTCCAAATTCATCTTTCTATATAGGAGAGAACAGAGGGAAACCTAAATATTAAAACTGCTACTGTAGACGAACGCTTCAACCAAGAAGAACAAAATTTGGTGAGCCAAGTGGGATTTGTGTACTGATCATTAGCTCCAAGTATCATCAAGATTGGGTGAAAAATATTTGCTGGTATTTCGGAAACTCGTTATTTCTTAGAAGCTTGGCAATCACTCTCAATGAAAGTGCTTTTCCAAAGTCTGTGCCTAGGGCTACTTGAAGAGGAAACAAACCATAGAGAAAAATCGGAGAACTCCTTTATTTTGTCAAGTTTCAAAGAGCTACTACAAACCATGTTGGATTTAGAGTTCCAAATTCATCTATCTATATAGGAGAGAACCGAGGGAAACTTAAATATAAAAACTGCTACTGTAGACGAATGCTTCAACCTAGAAGAACAAAATTTCGTGAGCCAAGTGGTATTTGTGTACTGATCATTACCACCAAGAATCATCAAATTTGGGTGAAAAAATATTTGCTGGTATTTCGAAACTCGTTATTTCTTAGAAGCTTGGCAACCCCTCTCAATGAAAGTGCTTTCCCACAGTCTGTGCCTACGGCTACTTGAAAAGGAAACAAACCATAGAGACAAATCTGAGACCTCCTTTATTTTGTCAAGTTTCCAAGAGCTACAACAAACCATGTTGGATTTAGAGTTCCAAATTCATCTATCTATATCGGAGAGAACAGAGAGAAACCTAAATATAAAAACTGCTACTGTAGACGAACGCTTCAACCTAGAAGAACAAAATTTGGTGAGCCAAGTGGGATTTGTATACTGATCATTACCACCAAGTATCAACAAGATTGTGTGAAATAATATTTGCTGGTATTTGGAAACTCGTTATTTCTTAGAAGCTTGGCAACCCATCTCAATGAACGTGCTTTCCACAGTCTGTGCCTAGGGCTACTTGAAGAGGAAACAAACCATAGCGACAAAAATGAGAACTCCTTTATTTTGTCAAGTTTCAAAGAGCTACTACAAACCATGTTGGATTTAGAGTTCCAAATTCATCTTTCTATATAGGAGAGAACAGAGGGAAACCTAAATATAAAGACTGCTACTGTAGACGAACGCTTCAACCAAGAAGAAAAAATTTGGTGAGCCTAGTGGGATTTGTGTACTGATCATTAGCTCCAAGTATCATCAAGATTGGGTGAAAAAATATTTGCTGGTATTTCGGAAACTCGTTATTTCTTAGAAGATTGGCAACCCTTCTCAATGAAAGTGCTTTTCCAAAGTCTGTGCCTAGGGCTACTTGAAGAGGAAACAAACCATAGAGAAAAATCTGAGAACTCCTTTATTTTGTCAAGTTTCAAAGAGCTACTACAACCATGTTGGATTTAGAGTTCCAAATTCATCTATCTATATAGGAGAGAACCGAGGGAGACTTAAATATAAAAAGTGCTACTGTAGACGAATGCTTCAACCTAGAAGAACAAAATTTCGTGAGCCAAGTGGGATTTGTGTACTGATCATTACCACCAAGAATCATCAAATTTGGGTGAAAAAATATTTGCTGGTATTTCGAAACTCGTTATTTCTTAGAAGCTTGGCAACCCCTCTCAATGAAAGTGCTTTCCCACAGTCTGTGCCTAGGGCTACTTGAAGAGGAAACAAACCATAGAGAAAAATCTGATACCTCCTTTATTTTGTCAAGTTTCAAAGAGCTACTACAAACCATGTTGGATTTAGAGTTCCAAATTCATCTATCTATATAGGAGAGAACAGAGGGAAACCTAAATATAAAAACTGCTACTGTCGACGAACGCTTCAACCTAGAAGAACAAAATTTGGTGAGCCAAGTCGGATTTGTGTACTGATCATTAGCTCCAAGTATCATCAAGATTGGGTGAAAAAATATTTGCTGGTATTTCGGAAACTCGTAATTTCTTAGAAGCTTGGCAACCCCTCTCAATGAAAGTGCTTTTCCACAGTCTGTGCCTAGGGCTACTTGAAGACGAAACAAACCATAGAGACAAAACTGAGAACTCCTTTATTTTGTCAAGTTTCAAAGAGCTACTACAAACCATGTTGGATTTAGAGTTCCAAATTCATCTATCTATATAGGAGAGAACCGAGGGAAACTTAAATATAAAAACTGCTACTGTAGACGAACGCTTCAACCTAGAAGAACTAAATTTGGTGAGCCAAGTGGGATATGTGTACTGATCATTAGCAACAAGTATCATCAAGATTGGGTGAAAAAATATTTGCTGGTTTTTCGGAAACTCGTTATTTCTTAGAAGCTTGGCAACCCCTCTCAATGAAAGTGCTATTCCACAGTCTGTGCCTAGGGCTACTTGAAGAGGAAACAAACCATAGAGTCAAATCTGAGAACTCCTTTATTTTGTAAAGTTTCAAAGAGCTACTACAAACCATGTTGGATTTAGAGTTCCAAATTCATCTATCTATATAGGAGAGAACAGAGTGAAAAATAAATATAATAACTGCTCCTGTAGACGAACGCTTCAACCTAGAAGAACAAAATTTGGTGAGCCAAGTGGGACTTGTGTACTGATCATTACCACCAAGTATCACCAAGATTGGGTGAAAAATATTTGCTGGTATTTCGGAAACTCGTTATTTCTTAGAAGCTTGGGAACCCCTCTCAATGAAGTGCTTTTCCACAGTCTGTGCCTGGGGCTACTTGAAGAGGAAACAAACCATAGCGACAAAACTGAGAACACCTTATTTTGTAAAGTTTCAAAGAGCTACTATAAACCATGTTGGATTTAGAGTTCCAAATTCATCTTTCTATATAGGAGAGAACAGAGGGAAACCTAAATATAAAAACTGCTACTGTAGACGAACGCTTCAACCTAGAAGAACAAAATTTGGTGAGCCAAGTGGGATTTGTGTATTGATCATTAGCACCAAGTATCATCAAGATTGGGTGAAAAAATATTTCTGGTGTTTCGGACACTCGTAATTTCTTAGAAGCTTGGCAACCCCTCTCAATGAAAGTGCTTTTCCACAGTCTGTGCTTAGGGCTACTTGAAGAGGAAACAAACCATTGAGACAAAACTGAGAACTCCTTTATTTTTTCAAGTTTCAAAGAGCTACTACAAACCATGTTTTATTTAGAGTCAAAAATTTATCTATCTATATGGGAGAGAACAGAGGGAAACCTAAATATAAAAACTGTTACTGTAGACGAACGCTTCAACCTAGAAGAACAAAATTTGGTGAGCTAAGTAGGATTTGTGTTCTGATCATTACCACCAATTATCATCAAGATTTTGTTAAAAAATATTTGCTGGTATTTCTGAAACTCGTTATTTCTTAGAAGCTTGGCAACCCCTCTCAATGAAAGTGCTTTCCACAGTCTGTGCCTAGGGCTACTTGAAGAGGAAACAAATATAGAGACAAAACTGAGAACTCTTTTATTTTGTCAAGTTTCAAAGAGCTACTACAAACCATGTTGGATTTAGAGTTCCAAATTCATCTATCTGTATAGGAGAGAACAGAGGGAAACCTAAATATAAAAACTGCTACTGAAGTCGAACGCTTCAACCTAGAAGAACAAAATTTGGTGAGCCAAGTGGGATTTGTGTACTGATCAATAGCACCAAGTATCATCAAGATTGGGTGAAAAAATATTTGCTGGTATTTCGGAAACTCGTTATTTCTTAGAAGCTTGGCAACCCCTCTCAATGAAAGTGCTTTTCCACAGTCTGTGCCTGGGGCTACTTGGAGAGGAAACAAACCATTATGACAAAACTGAGAACTCCTTTATTTTGTCAAGTTTCAAAGAGCTACTACAAACCATGTTGGATTTAGAGTTCCAAATTCATCTTTTTATATAGGAGAGAACAGAGGGAAACCTAAATATAAAAACTCCTACTGTAGACGAACGCTTCAACCTAGAAGAACAAAATTTGGTGAGCCAAGTGGGATTTGTGTACTGATCATTAGCACCAAGTATCATCAAGATTGGGTGAAAAAATATTTGCTAGTATTTCGGAAACTCGTAATTTCTTAGAAGCTTGGCAACCCCTCTCAATGAAAGTGCTTTTCCACAGTCTCTGCCTAGGGCTACTTGAAGAGGAAACAAACCATAGAGGCAAATCTGAGAACTCCTTTATTTTGTCAAGTTTCAAAGAGCTACTACAAACCATGTTGGATTTAGAGTTCCAAATTCATGTATCTATATATGAGAGAACAAAGGGAAACCTAAATATAAAAACTGCTACTGTAGACGAAAGCTTCAAACTAGAAGAACAAAATTTCATGAGCCAAGTGGGATTTGTATACTGATCATTGCCACCAAGTTTCAACAAGATTGTGTGAAAAAATATTTGCTGGTATTTCGGAAACTCGTTATTTCTTAGAAGCTTGGCAACCCCTCTCAATGAAAGAACTTTCCACATTCTGTGCCTAGGGCTACTTGAAGAGGAAACAAACCATAGAGACAAAACTGAGAACTCCTTTATTTTGTCAAGTTTCAAAGAGCTACTATAATCCATGTTGGATTTAGAGTTCCAAATTCATCTATCTATATAGGAGAGAACCGAGGGAAACTTAAATATAAAAACTGCTACTGTAGACGAATGCTTCAACCTAGAAGAACAAAATTTCGTGAGCCAAGTGGGATTTGTGTACTGATCATTACCACCAAGAATCATCAAATTTGGGTGAAAAAATATTTGCTGGTATTTCGAAACTCGTTATTTCTTAGAAGCTTGGCAACCCCTCTCAATGAAAGTGCTTTCCCACAGTCTGTGCCTAGGGCTACTTGAAGAGGAAACAAACCATAGAGAAAAATCTGATACCTCCTTTATTTTGTCAAGTTTCAAAGAGCTACTACAAACCATGTTGGATTTAGAGTTCCAAATTCATCTATCTATATAGGAGAGAACAGAGGGAAACCTAAATATAAAAACTGCTACTGTCGACGAACGCTTCAACCTAGAAGAACAAAATTTGGTGAGCCAAGTCGGATTTGTGTACTGATCATTAGCTCCAAGTATCATCAAGATTGGGTGAAAAAATATTTGCTGGTATTTCGGAAACTCGTAATTTCTTAGAAGCTTGGCAACCCCTCTCAATGAAAGTGCTTTTCCACAGTCTGTGCCTAGGGCTACTTGAAGACGAAACAAACCATAGAGACAAAACTGAGAACTCCTTTATTTTGTCAAGTTTCAAAGAGCTACTACAAACCATGTTGGATTTAGAGTTCCAAATTCATCTATCTATATAGGAGAGAACCGAGGGAAACTTAAATATAAAAACTGCTACTGTAGACGAACGCTTCAACCTAGAAGAACTAAATTTGGTGAGCCAAGTGGGATATGTGTACTGATCATTAGCAACAAGTATCATCAAGATTGGGTGAAAAAATATTTGCTGGTTTTTCGGAAACTCGTTATTTCTTAGAAGCTTGGCAACCCCTCTCAATGAAAGTGCTATTCCACAGTCTGTGCCTAGGGCTACTTGAAGAGGAAACAAACCATAGAGTCAAATCTGAGAACTCCTTTATTTTGTAAAGTTTCAAAGATCTACTACAAACCATGTTGGATTTAGAGTTCCAAATTCATCTATCTATATATGAGAGAACAGAGTGAAACCTAAATATAATAACTGCTCCTGTAGACGAACGCTTCAACCTAGAAGAACAAAATTTGGTGAGCCAAGTGGGACTTGTGTACTGATCATTACCACCAAGTATCACCAAGATTTGGTGAAAAAATATTTGCTGGTATTTCGGAAACTCGTTATTTCTTAGAAGCTTGGGAACCCCTCTCAATGAAAGTGCTTTTCCACAGTCTGTGCCTGGGGCTACTTGAAGAGGAAACAAACCATAGCGACAAAACTGAGAACACCTTATTTTGTAAAGTTTCAAAGAGCTACTATAAACCATGTTGGATTTAGAGTTCCAAATTCATCTTTCTATATAGGAGAGAACAGAGGGAAACCTAAATATAAAAACTGCTACTGTAGACGAACGCTTCAACCTAGAAGAACAAAATTTGGTGAGCCAAGTGGGATTTGTGTATTGATCATTAGCACCAAGTATCATCAAGATTGGGTGAAAAAATATTTCTGGTGTTTCGGACACTCGTAATTTCTTAGAAGCTTGGCAACCCCTCTCAATGAAAGTGCTTTTCCACAGTCTGTGCTTAGGGCTACTTGAAGAGGAAACAAACCATTGAGACAAAACTGAGAACTCCTTTATTTTTTCAAGTTTCAAAGAGCTACTACAAACCATGTTTTATTTAGAGTCAAAAATTTATCTATCTATATGGGAGAGAACAGAGGGAAACCTAAATATAAAAACTGTTACTGTAGACGAACGCTTCAACCTAGAAGAACAAAATTTGGTGAGCTAAGTAGGATTTGTGTTCTGATCATTACCACCAATTATCATCAAGATTTTGTTAAAAAATATTTGCTGGTATTTCGGAAACTCGTTATTTCTTAGAAGCTTGGCAACCCCTCTCAATGAAAGTGCTTTCCACAGTCTGTGCCTAGGGCTACTTGAAGAGGAAACAAATATAGAGACAAAACTGAGAACTCTTTTATTTTGTCAAGTTTCAAAGAGCTACTACAAACCATGTTGGATTTAGAGTTCCAAATTCATCTATCTGTATAGGAGAGAACAGAGGGAAACCTAATATAAAAACTGCTACTGTACACGAACGCTTCAACCTAGAAGAACTAAATTTGGTGACCAAGTGGGATATGTGTACTGATCATTAGCAACAAGTATCATCAAGATTGGGTGAAAAAATATTTGCTGGTATTTCGGAAAATCGTTATTTCTTAGAAGCTTGGCAACCCCTCTCAATGAAAGTGCTTTTCCACAGTCTGTGCCTAGGGCTACTTGAAGAGGGAACAAACCATAGAGACAAATCTGAGAACTCCTTTATTTTGTCAAGTTTCAAAGAGCTACTACAAACCATGTTGGATTTAGAGTTAAAAAATTTATCTATCTATATAGGAGAGAACAGAGGGAAACTTAAATATAAAAACTGCTACTGTAGACGAACTCTTCAACCTAGAAAAACAAAATTTGGTAAGCCAAGTGGGATTTGTGTACTGATCATTACCACCAAGTATCATCAAGATTGGGTGAAAAAATATTTGCTGGTATTTCGGAAACTCGTTATTTCTTAGAAGCTTGGCAACCACTCTCAATGAAAGTGGTATTCCACAGTCTGTGCCTAGGGCTACTTGAAGAGGAAACAAACCATAGAGGCAAATCTGAGAACTCCATAATTTTGTAAAGTTTCAAAGAGCTACTACAAACCATGTTGGATTTAGAGTTCCAAATTCATCTATCTATATAAAAGAAAAGAGAGGGAAACCTAAATATAAAAACTGCTACTGTAGACGAACGCTTCAACCTAGAAGAACAAAATTTGGTGAGCCAAGTGGGATTTGTGTACTGATCATTACCACCAAGTATCATCAAGATTGGGTGAAAAAATATTTGCTGGTATTTCGGAAAATCGTTATTTCTTAGAAGCTTGGGAACCCCTCTCAATGAAAGTGCTTTTCCACAGTCTGTGCCTGGGGCTACTTGAAGAGGAAACAAACCGTAGCGACAAAACTGAGAACTCCTTTATTTTGTCAAGTTTCAAAGAGCTACTACAAACCATGTTGGATTTAGAGTTCCAAATTCATCTTTCTATATAGGAGAGAACAGAGGGAAACCTAAATATAAAAACTCCTACTGTAGACGAACGCTTCAACCTAGAAGAACAAAATTTGGTGAGCCAAGTGGGATTTGTGTACTGATCATTAGCACCAAGTATCATCAAGATTGGGTGAAATAATATTTGCTGGTATTTCAGAAACTCGTAATTACTTAGAATCTTGCAACCCCTCTCAATTAAGTGCTTTTCCACAGTCTGTGCCTAGGGCTACTTGAAGAGGAAACAAACCATAGAGACAAACTGAGAACTCCTTTATTTTGTCAAGTTTCAAAGAGCTACTACAAACCATGTTGGATTTAGAGTTCCAAATTTATCTATCTATATGGGAGAGAACAGAGGGAAACCTAAATATAAAAACTGCTACTGTAGACGAACGCTTCAACCTAGAAGAACTAAATTTGGTGAGCCAAGTGGGATATGTGTACTGATCATTAGCAACAAGTATCATCAAGGTTGGGGTGAAATAATATTTGCTGGTATTTCGGAAACTCGTTATTTCTTAGAAGCTTGGCAACCCCTCTCAATGAAAGTGCTTTTCCACAGTCTGTGCCTAGGGCTACTTGAAGAGGAAACAAACCATAGAGACAAATCTGAGAACTCCTTTATTTTGTCAAGTTTCAAAGAGCTACTACAAACCATGTTGGATTTAGAGTTAAAAAATTCATCTATCTATATAGGAGAGAACAGAGGGAAACTTAAATATATAAACTGCTACTGTAGACGAACGCTTCAACCTAGAAGAACAAAATTTGGTAAGCCAAGTGGGATTTGTGTACTGATCATTACCACCAAGTATCATCAAGATTGGGTGAAAAAATATTTGCTGGTATTTCGGAAACTCGTTATTTCTTAGAAGCTTGGCAACCCATCTCAATGAAAGTGCTTTCCACCGTCTGTGCCTAGGGCTACTTTAAGAGGAAACAAAGCATAGAGACAAAACTGAGAACTACGTGATTTTGTCAAGTTTCAAAGAGCTACTACAAACCATGTTGGATTTAGAGTTTCCAAATTCATCTATCTATATAGGAGAGAACAGAGGGAAACCTAAATATAAAAACTGCTACTGAAGTCGAACGCTTCAACCTAGAAGAACAAAATTTGGTGAGCCAAGTGGGATTTGTGTACTGATCAATAGCACCAAGTATCATCAAGATTGGGTGAAAAAATATTTGCTGGTATTTCGGAAACTCGTTATTTCTTAGAAGCTTGGCAAACCCTCTCAATGAAAGTGCTTTTCCACAGTCTGTGCCTGGGGCTACTTGGAGAGGAAACAAACCATTATGACAAAACTGAGAACTCCTTTATTTTGTCAAGTTTCAAAGAGCTACTACAAACCATGTTGGATTTAGAGTTCCAAATTCATCTTTTTATATAGGAGAGAACAGAGGGAAACCTAAATATAAAAACTCCTACTGTAGACGAACGCTTCAACCTAGAAGAACAAAATTTGGTGAGCCAAGTGGATTTGTGTACTGATCATTAGCACCAAGTATCATCAAGATTGGGTGAAAAAATATTTGCTAGTATTTCGGAAACTCGTAATTTCTTAGAAGCATGGCAACCCCTCTCAATGAAAGTGCTTTTCCACAGTCTGTGCCTAGGGCTACTTCAAGAGGAAACAAACCATAGAGACAAAACTGAGAACTCCTTTATTTTGTCAAGTTTCAAAGAGCTACTACAAACCATGTTGGATTTAGAGTTCCAAATTTATCTATCTATATGGGAGAGAACAGAGGGAAACCTAAATATAAAAACTGCTACTGTAGACGAACGCTTCAACCTAGAAGAACAAAATTTGGTGAGCAAAGTTGGATATGTGTACTGATCATTAGCAACAAGTATCATCAAGATTGGGTGAAAAAATATTTGCTGGTATTTCGGAAACTCGTTATTTCTTAGAAGATTGGCAACCCCTGTCAATGAAAGTGCTTTTCCACAGTCTGTGCATAGGGCTACTTGAAGAGGAAACAAACCATAGAGACAAATCTGAGAACTCCTTTATTTTGTCAAGTTTCAAAGAGCTACTACAAACCATATTGGATTTAGAGTTCCAAATTCATCTATCTATATAGGAGAGAACAAGGGAAACTTAAATATAAAAACTGCTACTGTAGACGAACGCTTCAACCTAGAAGAACAAAAAAGCCAAGTGGGATTTGTGTACTGATCATTACCACCAAGTATCATCAAGATTGGGTGAAAAAATATTTGCTGGTATTTCGGAAACTCGTTATTTCTTAGAAGCTTGGCAACCCCTCTCAATGAAAGTGCTTTTCCACAGTCTGTGCTTAGGGCTACTTGAAGAGGAAACAAACCATAGCGACAAAACTGAGAACTCCTTTATTTGGTCAAGTTTCAAAGAGCTACTACAAACCATGTTGGATTTAGAGTTCCAAATTCATCTATCTATATATGAGAGAACAGAATGAAACCTAAATATAAAAACTGCTACTGTAGACGAACGCTTCAACCTAGAAGAACAAAATTTGGTGAGCCAAGTGGGATTTGTGTACTGATCATGACCACCAAGTATCATCAAAATTGGGTGAAAAACTATTTGCTGGTATTTCGGAAACTTGTTATTTCTTAGAAGCTTGGGAACCCCTCTCAATGAAAGTGCTTTTCCACAGTCTGTGCCTAGGGCTACTTGAAGAGGAAACAAACCATAGAGAAAAATCTGAGAATTGCTTTATTTTGTCAAGTTTCAAAGAGCTACTACAAACCATGTTGGATTTAGAGTTTCAAATTCATCTATCTATATAGGAGAGAACAGAGAGAAACCTAAATATAAAAACTGCTACTGTAGACGAACGCTTCAACCTAGAAGACAAAAATTTTGTGAGCCAAGTGGGATTTGTATAGTGATCATTACCACCAAGTATCAACAAGATTGTGTCAAAAAATATTTGCTGGTATTTCGGAAACTTGTTATTTCTTAGAAGCTTGACAACCCATCTCAATGAAAGTGCTTTCCACAGTCTGTGCCTAGGGCTACTTTAAGAGGAAACAAACCATAGAGACAAAACTGAGAATTCCTTTATTTTGTCAAGTTTCAAAGAGCTACTACAAACCATGTTGGATTTAGAGTTCCAAATTCATCTATCTATATAGGAGAGAACAGAGGGAAACCTAAATATAAAAACTGCTACTGTAGACGAACGCTTCAACCTAGAAGAACAAAATTTGGTGAGCCAGTGGGATTTGAGTACTGATCATTACCACCAAGTATCATCAAGATTGGGTGAAAAAATATTTGCTGGTATTTCGGAAACTCGTTATTTCTTAGAAGCTTGGCAACCCCTCTCAATGAAAGTGCTTTTCCACAGTCTGTGCCTAGGGCTACTTGAAGAGGAAACAAACCATAGAGACAAATCTGAGAACTCCTTTATTTTGTCAAGTTTCAAAGAGCTACTACAAACCATGTTGGATTTAGAGTTCCAAATTCATCTATCTATATAGGAGAGAACAGAGGGAAACTTAAATATAAAAACTGCTACTGTAGAGGAACGCTTCAACATAGAAGAACAAAATTTGGTAAGCCAAGTGGGATTTGTGTACTGATCATTACCACCAAGTATCATCAAGATTGGGTGAAAAAATATTTGCTGGTATTTCGGAAACTCGTTATTTCTTAGAAGCTTGGCAACCCCTCTCAATGAAAGTGCTATTCCACAGTCTGTGCCTAGGGCTACTTGAAGAGGAAATTAACCATAGAGGCAAATCTGAGAACTCCTTTATTTTGTAAAGTTTCAAAGAGCTACTACAAACCATGTTGGATTTAGAGTTCCAAATTCATCTACCTATATAGGAGAGAACAGAGAGAAACCTAAATATAAAAACTGCTACTGTAGACGAACGCTTCAACCTAGAAGAACAAAATTTGGTGAGCCAAGTGGGATTTGTGTACTGATCATTACCACCAAGTATCATGAAGATTCGGTTAAAAAATATTTGCTGGTATTTCGGAAACTCGTTATTTCTTAGAAGCTTGGCAACCCCTCTCAATGAAAGTGCTTTCCACAGTCTGTGCCTAGGTCTACTTGAAGAGGAAACAAATCATAGAGACAAAACTGAGAACTCCTTTATTTTGTCAAGTTTCAAAGAGCTACTACAAACCATGTTGGATTTAGAGTTCCAAATTCATCTATTTATATGGGAGAGAACAGAGAGAAACCTAAATATAAAAACTGCTACTGTAGACGAACGCTTCAACCTAGAAGAACAAAATTTGGTGAGCCAAGTGGGATTTGTGTACTGATCATTAGCAACAAGTATCATCAAGATTGGGTGTAAAAATATTTGCTGGTGTTTCGGAAAATCTAAATTTCTTAGAAGCTTGGCAACCCCTCTCAATGAAAGTGCTTTACCACAGTCTGTGCCTAGGGCTACTTGAAGAGGAAACAAACAATAGAGACAAAACTGTGAACTCCTTTATTTTGTCAAGTTTCAAAGAGCTACTACAAACCATGTTGGATTTAGAGTTCAAATTCATCTATTTATATGGGAGAGAACAGAGGGAAACCTAAATATAAAAACTGCTACTGTAGACGAACGCTTCAACCTAGAAGAACAAAATATGGTGAGCCAAGTGGGATTTGTGTACTGATCATTACCACCAAGTATCAACAAGATTGTGTGAAAAAATATTTGCTGGTATTTCGGAAACGCGTTATTTCTTAGAAGCTTGCCAACCCATCTCAATGAAAGTGCTTTCCACAATGTGTGCCTAGGGCTACTTGAAGAGGAAACAATCCATAGAGACAAAACTGAGAACTCCTTTATTTTGTCAAGTTTCAAAGAGCTTCTGCAAACCATGTTGGATTTAGAGTTCCAAATTCATCTATCTATATATGAGAGAACAGAATGAAACCTACATATAAAAACTGCTACTGTAGACGAACGCTTCAACCTAGAAGAACAAAATTTGGTGAGCCAAGTGGGATTTGTGTACTGATCATGACCACCAAGTATCATCAAAATTGGGTGAAAAAATATTTGCTGGTATTTTGGAAACTTGTTATTTCTTAGAAGCTTGGGAACCCCTCTCATTGAAAGTGCTTTTCCACAGTCTGTGCCTATGGCTACTTGAAGAGGAAACAAACCATAGAGAAAAATCTGAGAATTGCTTTATTTTCTCAAGTTTCAAAGAGCTACTACAAACCATGTTGGATTTAGAGTTTCAAATTCATCTATCTATATAGGAGAGAACAGAGAGAAACCTAAATATAAAAACTGCTACTTTAGACGAACGCTTCAACCTAGAAGACAAAAATTTGGTGAGCCAAGTGGGATTTGTATAGTGATCATTACCACCAAGTATCAACAAGATTGTGTCAAAAAATATTTGCTGGTATTTCGGAAACTTGTTATTTCTTAGAAGCTTGGCAACCCATCTCAATGAAAGTGCTTTCCACAGTCTGTGCCTAGGGCTACTTTAAGAGGAAACAAACCTTAGAGACAAAACTGAGAATTCCTTTATTTTGTCAAGTTTCAAAGAGCTACTACAAACCATGTTGGATTTAGAGTTCCAAATTCATCTACCTATATAGGAGAGAACAGAGGGAAACCTAAATATAAAAACTGCTACTGTAGACGAACGCTTCAACCTAGAAGAACAAAATTTGGTGAGCCAGTGGGATTTGAGTACTGATCATTACCACCAAGTATCATCAAGATTGGGTGAAAAAATATTTGCTGGTATATCGGAAACTCGTTATTTCTTAGAAGTTTGGGAACCCCTCTCAATGAAAGTGCTTTTCCACAGTCTGTGCCTAGGGCTACTTTAAGAGGAAACAAACCATAGAGACAAAACTGAGAACTCCTTTATTTTGTCAAGTTTCAAAAAGCTACTACAAACCATGTTGGATTTAGAGTTCCAAATTCATCTATCTGTATAGGAGAGAACAGAGGGAAACCTAAATATAAAAACTGCTACTGTACACGAACGCTTCAACCTAGAAGAAATAAATTTGGTGAGCAAAGTGGGATATGTGTACTGATCATTAGCAACAAGTATCATCAAGATTGGGTGAAAAAATATTTGCTGGTATTTCGGAAACTCGTTATTTCTTAGAAGCTTGGCAACCCCTCTCAATGAAAGTGCTTTTCCACAGTCTGTGCCTAGGGCTACTTGAAGAGGAAAGAAAGCAGAGAGACATATCTGAGAACTCCTATATTTTGTCAAGTTTCAAAGAGCTACTACAAACCATGTTGGATTTAGAGTTCCAAATTCATCTATCTATATAGGAGAGAACAGAGGGAAACTTAAATATAAAAACTGCTACTGTAGAGAAACGCTTCAACATAGAAGAACAAAATTTGGTAAGCCAAGTGGGATTTGTGTACTGATCATTACCACCAAGTATCATCAAGATTGGGTGAAAAAATATTTGCTGGTATTTCGGAAACTCGTTATTTCTTAGAAGCTTGGCAACCCCAATCAATGAAAGTGCTATTCCACAGTCTGTGCCTAGGGCTACTTGAAGAGGAAATTAACCATAGAGGCAAATCTGAGAACTCCTTTATTTTGTCAAGTTTCAAAGAGCTACTACAAACCATGTTGGATTTAGAGTTCCAAATTTATCTATCTATATATGAGAGAACAGAGTGAAACCTAAATATAAAAACTGCTACTGTAGACGAACGCTTCAACCTAGAAGGACAAAATTTGGTGAGCCAAGTGGGATTTGTGTACTGATCATGACCACCAAGTATCATCAAAATTGGGTGAAAAAATATTTGCTGGTATTTTGGAAACTTGTTATTTCTTAGAAGATTGGGAACCCCTCTCAATGAAAGTGCTTTTCCACAGACTGTGCCTGGGGCTACTTGAAGAGGAAACACACCATAGGGACAAAACTGAGAACTCCTTTATTTTGTCAAGTTTCAAAGAGCTACTACAAACCATGTTGGATTTAGAGTTCCAAATTCATCTTTCTATATTGGAGAGAACAGAGGGAACCCTAAATATAAAAACTGCTACTGCAGACGAACGCTTCAACCTAGAAGAACAAAATTTGGTGAGCCAAGTGGGATTTGTGTACTGATCATTAGCAACAAGTATCATCAAGATTGGGTGAAAAAATATTCGCTGGTATTTCGGAAACTCGTTATTTCTTAGAAGCTTGGCAACCCATCTCAATGAAAGTACTTTCCACAGTCTGTGACTAGGGCTACTTGAAGAGGAAACAATCCATAGAGACAAAACTGAGAACTCCTTTATTTTGTCAAGTTTCAAAGAGCTACTACAAACCATGTTGGATTTAGAGTTCCAAATTCATCTATCTATATATGAGAGAACAGAGTGAAACCTAAATATAAAAACTGCTACTCTAGACGAACGCTTCAACCTAGAAGAACAAAATTTGGTGAGCCAAGTGGGATTTGTGTACTGATCATGACCCCCAAGTATCATCAAGATTGGGTGAAAAAATATTTGCTGCTATTTCGGAAACTCGTTATTTCTTAGAAGCTTGGGTACCCCTCTTAATGAAAGTGCTTTTCCACAGTCTGTGCCTAGGGCTACTTGAAGAGGAAACAAACCATAGAGACAAATCTGAGAACTCCTTTATTTTCTCAAGTTTCAAAAAGCTACTACAAGCCATGTTGGATTTAGAGTTCCAAATTCATCTATCTATATAGGAGAGAACAGAGGAAAACCTAAATATAAAAACTGCTACTGTAGACGAACGCTTCAACCTAGAAGAACAAAATTTGGTGAGCCAAGTGGGATTTGAGTACTGATCATTACCACCAAGTATCATCAAGATTGGGTGAAAAAATATTTGCTGGTATTTCGGAAACTCGTTATTTCTTAGAAGCTTGGCAACCCCTCTCAATGAAAGTGCTTTTCCACAGTCTGTTCCTAGGGCTACTTGAAGAGGAAACAAACCATAAAGACAAATCTGAGACCTCCGTTATTTTGTCAAGTTTCAAAGAGGTACTACATACCATGTTGGATTTAGAGTTCCAAATTCATCTATCTATATGGGAGAGAACAGAGGGAACCCTAAATATAAAAACAGCTACTGTAGACGAACGCTTCAACCTAGAAGAACAAAATTTGGTGAGCCAAGTGGGATTTGTGTACTGATCATTAGCAACAAGTATCATCAAGATTGGGTGAAAAAATATTCTCTGGTATTTCGGAAACTCGTTATTTCTTAGAAGCTTGGCAACCCATCTCAATGAAAGTACTTTCCACAGTCTGTGACTAGGGATACTTGAAGAGGAAACAATCCATAGAGACAAAACTGAGAACTCCTTTATTTTGTCAAGTTTCAATGAGCTACTACAAACCATGTTGGACTTAGAGTTCCAAATTCATCTATCTATATTGGAGAGAACAGAGGAAAACCTAAATATAAAAACTGCTACTGTAGACGAACGCTTCAACCTAGAAGAACAAAATTTGGTGAGCCAAGTGGGATTTGTGTACTGATCATTAGCAACAAGTATCATCAAGATTGGGTGAAAAAATATTTGCTGCTATTTCGGAAACTCGTTATTTCTTAGAAGCTTTGGTACCCCTCTTAATGAAAGTGCTTTTCCACAGTCTATGCCTAGGGCTACTTGAAGAGGAAACAAACCATAGAGACAAATCTGAGAACTCCTTTATTTTCTCAAGTTTCAAAAAGCTACTACAAACCATGTTGGATTTAGAGTTCCAAATTCATCTATCTATATAGGAGAGAACAGAGGGAAACCTAAATATAAAAACTGCTACTGTAGACGAACGCTTCAACCTAGAAGAACAAAATTTGGTGAGCCAAGTGGGATTTGAGTACTGATCATTACCACCAAGCATCATCAAGATTGGGTGAAAAAAAATTTGCTGGTATTTCGGAAACTCGTTATTTCTTAGAAGCTTGGGTACCCCTCTCAATGAAAGTGCTTTTCCCCATCTGTGCTTAGGGCTACTTGAAGAGGAAACAAACCATAGAGACAAATCTGAGAACTCCTTTATTTTGTCAAGTTTCAAAGAGCTACTACAAACCATGTTGGATTTAGAGTTCCAAATTCATCTATCTATATAGGAGAGAACAGAGTGAAACCTAAATATAAAAACTGCTACTTAGACGAACGCTTCAACCTAGAAGAACAAAATTTGGTGAGCCAAGTGGGATTTGTGTACTGATCTTTAGCAACAAGTATCATCAAGATTGGGTGAAAAAATATTTGCTGCTATTTCGGAACTCGAAATTTCTGAGAAGTTTGGCAACCCCTCTCAATGAAAGTGCTTTACCACAGTCTGTGCCTATGGCTACTTGAAGAGGAAACAAACCATAGAGACAAAACTGAGAACTCCTTTATTTTGTCAAGCTTCAAAGAGCTTCTACAAACCATGTTGGATTTAGAGTTCCAAATTCATCTATTTACATGGGAGAGAACAGAGGGAAACCTAAATATAAAAACTGCTACTGTAGACGAACGCTTCAACCTAGAAGAACAAAATTTGGGGAGCCAAGTGGGATTTGTGTACTGATCATTACCACCAAGTATCATCAAGATTGTGTGAAATAATATTTGCTGGTTTTTTCGGAAAATCGTTATTTCTTAGAAGCTTGGCAACCCATCTCAATGAAAGTGCTTTTCCACAGTCTGTGCCTAGGGCTACTTGAAGACGAAACAAACCATAGAGAAAAATCTGAGAACTTCTTTATTTTGCCAAGTTTCAAAGAGCTACTACAAACCATGTTGGATTTAGAGTTCCAAATTCATCTATCTATATAGGAGAGAACAGAGGGAAACCAAAATATAAAAACTGCTACTGTAGACGAACGCTTCAACCTAGAAGAACAAAATTTGGTGAGCCAAGTGGGATTTGAGTACTGATCATTACCACCAAGTATCATCAAGATTGGGTAAAAAAATATTTGCTGGTATTTCGGAAACTCGTTATTTCTTAGAAGTTTGGCAACCCCTCCCAATGAAAGTGCTTTTCCACAGTCTGTGCCTAGGGCTACTTGAAGAGGAAACAAACCATAGAGACAAATCTGAGACCTCCTTTATTTTGTCAAGTTTCAAAGAGCTACTACAAACCATGTTGGATTTAGAGTTCCAAATTCATCTATCTATATATGAGAGAACAGAGTGAAACCTAAATATAAAAACTGCTACTGTAGACGAACGCTTCAACCTAGAAGAACAAAATTTGGTGAGCCAGGTGGGATTTGTGTACTGATCATTACCACCAAGTATCATCAAGATTGGGTGAAAAAATATTTGCTGGTATTTCGGAAACTCGTTAGTTCTTAGAAGCTTGGGAACCCCTCTCAATGAAAGTGCTTTTCCACAGTCTGTGCCTAGGGCTACTTGAAGAGGAAACAAACCATAGAGACAAATCTGAGAACTCCTTTATTTTGTCAAGTTTCAAAGAGGTACTACAAACCATGTTGGATTTAGAGTTCCAAATAAATCTATCTATATAGGAGAGAACAGAGAGAAACCTAAATATAAAAACTGCTACTGTAGACGAACGCTTCAACCTAGAAGACTAAAATTTGGTGAGCCAAGTGGGTTTGTATACTGGTCATTACCACCAAGTATCAACAAGATTGTGTGAAAAAATATTTGCTGGTATTTCGGAAACTCGTTATTTCTTAGAAGCTTGGCAACCCATCTCAATGAAAGTGCTTTCCACAGTCTGTGCCTAGGGCTACTTTAAGAGGAAACAAACCATAGAGACAAAACTGAGAACTCCTTTATTTTGTCAAGTTTCAAAGAGCTACTACAAACCATGTTGGATTTAGAGTTCCAAATTCAGCTATCTATATAGGAGAGAACAGAGGAAAACCTAAATATAAAAACTGCTACTGTGGACGAACGCTTCAACCTAGAAGAACAAAATTTGGTGAGCCAAGTGGGATTTGTGTACTGATCATTACTACCAAGCATCATCAAGATTTGGTGAAAAAATATTTGCTGGTATTTCTGAAACTAGTTATTTCTTAGAAGCTTGGCAACCCCTCTCAATGAAAGTGCCTTTCCACAGTCTGTGCCTAGGGCTACTTGAAGAGGAAACAAACCATAGAGACAAATCTGAGACCTCCTTTATTTTGTCAAGTTTCAAAGAGCTACTACAAACCATGTTGGATTTAGAGTTCCAAATTCATCTATCTATATATGAGAGAACAGAGTGAAACCTAAATATAAAAACTGCTACTGTAGACGAACGCTTCAACCTAGAAGAACAAAATTTGGTGAGCCAGGTGGGATTTGTGTACTGATCATTACCACCAAGTATCATCAAGATTGGGTGAAAAAATATTTGCTGGTATTTCGGAAACTCGTTAGTTCTTAGAAGCTTGGGAACCCCTCTCAATGAAAGTGCTTTTCCACAGTCTGTGCCTAGGGCTACTTGAAGAGGAAACAAACCATAGATACAAATCTGAGAACTCCTTTATTTTGTCAAGTTTCAAAGAGGTACTACAAACCATGTTGGATTTAGAGTTCCAAATATATCTATCTATATAGGAGAGAACAGAGAGAAACCTAAATATAAAAACTGCTACTGTAGACGAACGCTTCAACCTAGAAGACCAAAATTTGGTGAGCCAAGTGGGTTTGTATACTTTTCATTACCACCAAGTATCAACAAGATTGTGTGAAAAAATATTTGCTGGTATTTCAGAAACTCGTTATTTCTTAGAAGCTTGGCAACCCATCTCAATGAAACTGCTTTCCACAGTCTGTGCCTAGGGCTACTTTAAGAGGAAACAAACCATAGAGACAAAACTGAGAACTCCTTTATTTTGTCAAGTTTCAAAGAGCTACTACAAACCATGTTGGATTTAGAGTTCCAAATTCAGCTATCTATATAGGAGAGAACAGAGGAAAACCTAAATATAAAAACTGCTACTGTGGACGAACGCTTCAACCTAGAAGAACAAAATTTGGTGAGCCAAGTGGGATTTGTGTACTGATCATTACTACCAAGCATCATCAAGATTTGGTGAAAAAATATTTGCTGGTATTTCTGAAACTAGTTATTTCTTAGAAGCTTGTCAACCCCCTCTCAATGAAGTGCTTTTCCACAGTCTGTGCCTAGGGCTACTTGAAGAGGAAACAAACCATAGAGACAAATCTGAGACCTCCTTTATTTTGTCAAGTTTCAAAGAGCTACTACAAACCATGTTGGATTTAGAGTTCCAAATTCATCTATCTATATAGGAGAGAACAGAGTGAAACCTAAATATAAAAACTGCTACTGTAGACGAACGCTTCAACCTAGAAGAACAAAATTTGGTGAGCCAGGTGGGATTTGTGTACTGATCATTACCACCAAGTATCATCAAGATTGGGTGAAAAAATATTTGCTGGTATTTCGGAAACTCGTTAGTTCTTAGAAGCTTGGGAACCCCTCTCAATGAAAGTGCTTTTCCACAGTCTGTGCCTAGGGCTACTTGAAGAGGAAACAAACCATAGAGACAAATCTGAGAACTCCTTTATTTTGTCAAGTTTCAAAGAGGTACTACAAACCATGTTGGATTAGAGTTCCAAATAAATCTATCTATATAGGAGAGAACAGAGAGAAACCTAAATATAAAAACTGCTACTGTAGACGAACGCTTCAACCTAGAAGACCAAAATTTGGTGAGCCAAGTGGGTTTGTATACTGGTCATTACCACCAAGTATCAACAAGATTGTGTGAAAAAATATTTGCTGGTATTTCGGAAACTCGTTATTTCTTAGAACCTTGGCAACCCATCTCAATGAAAGTGCTTTCCACAGTCTGTGCCTAGGGCTACTTTAAGAGGAAACAAACCATAGAGACAAAACTGAGAACTCCTTTATTTTGTCAAGTTTCAAAGAGCTACTACAAACCATGTTGGATTTAGAGTTCCAAATTCAGCTATCTATATAGGAGAGAACAGAGGGAAACCTAAATATAAAAACTGCTACTGAGGACGAACGCTTCAACCTAGAAGAACAAAATTTGGTGAGCCAAGTGGGATTTGTGTACTGATCATTACCACCAAGCATCATCAAGATTGGGTGAAAAAATATTTGCTGGTATTTCGGAAACTCGTTAGTTCTTAGAAGCTTGGGAACCCCTCTCAATGAAAGTGCTTTTCCACAGTCTGTGCCTAGGGCTACTTGAAGAGGAAACAAACCATAGAGACAAATCTGAGAACTCCTTTATTTTGTCAAGTTTCAAAGAGGTACTACAAACCATGTTGGATTAGAGTTCCAAATAAATCTATCTATATAGGAGAGAACAGAGAGAAACCTAAATATAAAAACTGCTACTGTAGACGAACGCTTCAACCTAGAAGAACAAAATTTGGTGAGCCAAGTGGGTTTGTATACTGGTCATTACCACCAAGTATCAACAAGATTGTGTGAAAAAATATTTGCTGGTATTTCGGAAACTCGTTATTTCTTAGAAGCTTGGCAACCCATCTCAATGAAAGTGCTTTCCACAGTCTGTGCCTAGGGCTACTTTAAGAGGAAACAAACCATAGAGACAAAACTGAGAACTCCTTTATTTTGTCAAGTTTCAAAGAGCTACTACAAACCATGTTGGATTTAGAGTTCCAAATTCAGCTATCTATATAGGAGAGAACAGAGGGAAACCTAAATATAAAAACTGCTACTGAGGACGAACGCTTCAACCTAGAAGAACAAAATTTGGTGAGCCAAGTGGGATTTGTGTACTGATCATTACCACCAAGCATCCTCAAGATTTGGTGAAAAAATATTTGCTGGTATTTCGGAAACTAGTTATTTCTTAGAAGCTTGGCAACCCCTCTCAATGAAAGTGCTTTTCCACAGTCTGTGCCTAGGGCTACTTGAAGAGGAAACAAACCATAGAGACAAATCTGAGAACTCCTTCATTTTGTCAAGTTTCAAAGAGCTACTACAAACCATGTTGGATTTAGAGTTCCAAATTCATCTATCTATATAGGAGAGAACAGAGGGAAACCTAAATATAAAAACTGCTACTGTACACGAACGCTTCAACATAGAAGAACTAAATTTGGTGAGCCAAGTGGGATTTGTGTACTGATCATTACCACCAAGTATCAACAAGATTGTGTGAAAAAATATTTGCTGGTATTTCGGAAACGCGTTATTTCTTAGAAGCTTGCCAACCCATCTCAATGAAAGTGCTTTCCACAGTCTGTGCCTAGGGCTACTTGAAGAGGAAACAATCCATAGAGACAAATCTGAGAACTCCTTTATTTTGTCAAGTTTCAAAGAGCTACTACAAACCATGTTGGATTTAGAGTTCCAAATTCATCTATCTATATATGAGAGAACAGAGGAACCCTAAATATAAAAACTGCTACTGTAGACGAACGCTTCAACCTAGAAGAACAAAATTTGGTGAGCCAAGTGGGATTTGTGTACTGATCATTAGCACCAAGTATCATCAAGATTGTGTGAAAAAATATTCGCTGGTATTTCGGAAACTCGTTATTTCTTAGAAGCTTGGCAATCCCTCTCAATGAAAGTTCTTTTCCACAGTCTGTGCCTAGGGCTACTTGAAGAGGAAACAAACCATAGAGACAAATCTGAGAACTCCTTCATTTTGTCTAGTTTCAAAGAGCTACTACAAACCAAGTTGGATTTAGAGTTTCAAATTCATCTATCTATATAGGAGAGAACAGAGAGAAACCTAAATATAAAAACTGCTACTGTAGACGAACGCTTCAACCTAGAAGACAAAAATTTGGTGAGCCAAGTGGGATTTGTATAGTGATCATTACCACCAAGTATCAACAAGATTGTGTGAAAAAATATTTGCTGGTATTTCGGAAACTCGTTATTTCTTAGAAGATTGGCAACCCATCTCAATGAAAGTGCTTTCCACAGTCTGTGCCTAGGGCTACTTTAAGAGGAAACAAACCATAGAGACAATACTGAGAATTCCTTTATTTTGTCAAGTTTCAAAGAGCTACTACAAACCATGTTGGATTTAGAGTTCCAAATTCATCTATCTATATAGGAGAGAACAGAGGGAAACCTAAATATAAAAACTGCTACTGTACACGAACGCTTCAACATAGAAGAACAAAATTTAGTGAGCCAAGTGGGATTTGTGTACTGATCATTAGCAACAAGTATCATCAAGATTGTGTGAAAAAATATTCGCTGGTATTTCGGAAACTCGTTATTTCTTAGAAGCTTGGCAATCCCTCTCAATGAAAGTGCTTTTCCACAGTCTTTGCCTAGGGCTACTTGAAGAGGAAACAAACCATAGAGACAAATCTGAGAACTCCTTCATTTTGTCAAGTTTCAGAGAGCTACTACAAACCATGTTGGATTTAGAGTTTCAAATTCATCTATCTATATAGGAGAGAACAGAGAGAAACCTAAATATAAAAACTGATACTGTAGACAAACGCTTCAACCTAGAAGACAAAAATTTGATGAGCCAAGTGGGATTTGTATAGTGATCATTACCACCAATTATCAACAAGATTGTGTGAAAAAATATTTGCTGGTATTTCGGAAACTCGTTATTTCTTAGAAGCTTGGCAACCCATCTCAATGAAAGTGCTTTCCACAGTCTGTGCCTAGGGCTACTTTAAGAGGAAACAAACCATAGAGACAAAACTGAGAATTCCTTTATTTTGTCAAGTTTCAAAGAGCTACTACAAACCATGTTGGATTTAGAGTTCCAAATTCATCTATCTATATAGGAGAGAACAGAGGGAAACCTAAATATAAAAACTGCTACTGTACACGAACGCTTCAACATAGAAGAACTAAATTTGGTGAGCCAAGTGGGATTTGAGTACTGATCATTACCACCAAGTATCATCAAGATTGGGTGAAAAAATATTTGCTGGTATTTCGGAAACTCGTTATTTCTTAGAAGCTTGGCAACCCCTCTCAACGAAAGTGCTTTTCCACAGTCTGTGCCTAGGGCTACTTGAAGAGGAAACAAACCATAGAAACAAATCTGAGACCTCCTTTATTTTGTCAAGTTTCAAAGAGCTACTACAAACCATGTTGGATTTAGAGTTCCAAATTCATCTATCTATATAGGAGAGAACAGAGAGAAACCTAAATATAAAAAGTGCTACTGTAGACGTACGCTTCAACCTAGAAGAACAAAATTTGGTGAGCCAAGTGGGATTTGTGTACTGATCATTACCACCAAGTATCAACAAGATTGTGTGAAAAAATATTTGCTGGTATTTCGGAAACTCGTTATTTCTTAGAAGCTTGGCAACACATCTCAATGAAAGTGCTTTTCCACAGTCTGTGCCTAGGGCTACTTGAAGAGGAAACAAACCATAGAGACAAAAGTGAGAACTCCTTTATATTGTCAAGTTTCAAAGAGCTACTATAAACCATGTTGGATTTAGAGTTCCAAATTCATCTATCTATATATGAGAGAACAGAGTGAAACCAAAATATAAAAACTGCTACTGTAGACGAACGCTTCAACCTAGAAAAACAAAATTTGGTGAGCCAAGTGGGATTTGTGTACTGATCATTACCACCAAGTATCATCAAGATTGGGTGAAAAAATATTTGCTGGTATTTCGGAAACTCGTTATATCTTAGAAGCTTGGGAACCCCTCTCAATGAAAGTGCTTTTCCACAGTCTGTGCCTGGGGCTACTTGAAGAGGAAACAAACCATAGCGACAAAACTGAGAACTCCTTTATTTTTTCAAGTTTCAAAGAGCTACTACAAACCATGTTGGATTTAGAGTTCCAAATTCATCTATCTATATAGGAGAGAACAGAGGGAAACCTAAATATAAAAACTGCTACTGTACACGAACGCTTCAACCTAGAAGAACAAAATTTGGTGAGCCAAGTGGGATTTGTGTACTGATCATTACCACCAAGTATCAACAAGATTGTGTGAAAAAATATTTGCTGGTATTTCGGAAACGCGTTATTTCTTAGAAGCTTGGCAACCCATCTCAATGAAAGTACTTTCCACAGTCTGTGCCTAGGCTACTTGAAGAGGAAACAATCCATAGAGACAAAACTGAGAACTCCTTTATTTTGTCAAGTTTCAAAGAGCTACTACAAACCATGTTGGATTTAGAGTTCCAAATTCATCAATCTATATAGGAGAGAACAGAGGGAAACCTAAATATAAAAACTGCTACTGTACACGAACGCTTCAACATAGAAGAACTAAATTTGGTGAGCCAAGTGGGATTTGAGTACTGATCATTACCACCAAGTACCATCAAGATTGGGTGAAAAAATATTTGCTGGTATATCGGAAACTCGTTATTTCTTAGAAGCTTGGCAACCCCTCTCAATGAAAGTGCTTTTCCACAGTCTGTGCCTAGGGCTACTTGAAGAGGAAACAAACCATAGAGACAAATCTGAGAACTCCTTTATTTTGTCAAGTTTCAAAGAGGTACTACAAACAATGTTGGATTTAGAGTTCCAAATTAATCGATCTATATAGGAGAGAACAGAGAGAAACCTAAATATAAAAACTGCTACTGTAGACGAACGCTTCAACCTAGAAGACCAAAATTTGGTGAGCCAAGTGGGATTTGTATACTGGTCATTACCACCAAGTATCAACAAGATTGTGTGAAAAAATATTTGCTGGTATTTCGGAAACTCGTTATTCCTTAGAAGCTTGGCAACCCATCTCAATGAAAGTGCTTTCCATAGTCTGTGCCTAGGGCTACTTTAAGAGGAAACAAACCATAGCGACAAAACTGAGAACTCCTTTTATTTTGTCAAGTTTCAAAGAGCTACTACAAACCATGTTGGATTTAGAGTTCCAAATTCATCTATCTATATATGAGAGAACACAGGGAACCCTAAATATAAAAATTGCTACTGTAGACGAACGCTTCAACCTAGAAGAACAAAATTTGGTGAGCCAAGTGGGATTTGTGTACTGATCATTAGCAACAAGTATCATCAAGATTGTGTGAAAAAATATTCGCTGGTATTTCGGAAACTCGTTATTTCTTAGAAGCTTGGCAATCCCTCTCAATGAAAGTGCTTTTCCACAGTCTGTGCCTAGGGCTACTTGAAGAGGAAACAAACCATAGAGACAAATCTGAGAACTCCTTCATTTTGTCAAGTTTCAAAGAGCTACTACAAACCATGTTGGATTTAGAGTTTCAAATTCATCTATCTATATAGGAGAGAACAGAGAGAAACCTAAATATAAAAACTGATACTGTAGACGAACACTTCAACCTAGAAGACAAAAATTTGATGAGCCAAGTGGGATTTGTATAGTGATCATTACCACCAAGTATCAACAAGATTGTGTGAAAAAATATTTGCTGGTATTTCGGAAACTCGTTATTTCTTAGAAGCTTGGCAACCCATCTCAATGAAAGTGCTTTCCACAGTCTGTGCCTAGGGCTACATTAAGAGGAAACAAACCATAGAGACAAAACTGAGAATTCCTTTATTTTGTCAAGTTTCAAAGAGCTACTACAAACCATGTTGGATTTAGAGTTCCAAATTCATCTATCTATATAGGAGAGAACAGAGGGAAACCTAAATATAAAAACTGCTACTGTACACGAACGCTTCAACATAGAAGAACTAAATTTGGTGAGCCAAGTGGGATTTGAGTACTGATCATTACCACGAAGTATCATCAAGATTGGGTGAAAAAATATTTGCTGGTATATCGGAAACTCGTTATTTCTTAGAAGCTTGGCAACCCCTCTCAATGAAAGTGCTTTTCCACAGTCTGTGCCTAGGGCTACTTGAAGAGGAAACAAACCATAGAAACAAATCTGAGACCTCCTTTATTTTGTCAAGTTTCAAAGAGCTACTACAAACCATGTTGGATTTAGAGTTATAAATTCATCTATCTATATAGGAGAGAACAGAGAGAAACCTAAATATAAAAAGTGCTACTGTAGACGAACGCTTCAACCTAGAAGACAAAATTTGGTGAGCCAAGTGGGATTTGTGTACTGATCATTACCACCAAGTATCAACAAGATTGTGTGAAAAAATATTTGCTGGTATTTCGGAAACTCGTTATTTCTTAGAAGCTTGGCAACACATCTCAATGAAAGTGCTTTTCCACAGTCTGTGCCTAGGGCTACTTGAAGAGGAAACAAACCATAGAGACAAAAGTGAGAACTCCTTTATATTGTCAAGTTTCAAAGAGCTACTATAAACCATGTTGGATTTAGAGTTCCAAATTCATCTATCTATATATGAGAGAAGAGAGTGAATCCTAAATATAAAAACTGCTACTGTAGACGAACGCTTCAACCTAGAAAAACAAAATTTGGTGAGCCAAGTGGGATTTGTGTACTGATCATTACCACCAAGTATCATCAAGATTGGGTGAAAAAATATTTGCTGGTATTTCGGAAACTCGTTATATCTTAGAAGCTTGGGAACCCCTCTCAATGAAAGTGCTTTTCCACAGTCTGTGCCTGGGGCTACTTGAAGAGGAAACAAACCATAGCGACAAAACTGAGAACTCCTTTATTTTGTCAAGTTTCAAAGAGCTACTACAAACCATGTTGGATTTAGAGTTCCAAATTCATCTATCTATATAGGAGAGAACAGAGGGAAACCTAAATATAAAAACTGCTACTGTACACGAACGCTTCAACCTAGAAGAACTAAATTTGGTGAGCCAAGTGGGATTTGTGTACTGATCATTACCACCAAGTATCAACAAGATTGTGTGAAAAAATATTTGCTGGTATTTCGGAAACGCGTTATTTCTTAGAAGCTTGGCAACCCATCTCAATGAAAGTACTTTCCACAGTCTGTGCCTAGGCTACTTGAGAGGAAACAATCCATAGAGACAAAACTGAGAACTCCTTTATTTTGTCAAGTTTCAAAGAGCTACTACAAACCATGTTGGATTTAGACTTCCAAATTCATCTATCTATATAAGAGAGAACAGAGAGAAACCTAAATATAAAAACTGCTACTGTAGACGAACGCTTCAACCTAGGAGACCAAAATTTGGTGAGCCAAGTGGGATTTGTATACTGATCATTACCACCAAGTATCAACAAGATTGTTTGAAAAAATATTTGCTGGTGTTTCGGAAACTCGTTATTGCTTGGAAGCTTGGCAACCCCTTTCAATGAAAGTGCTTTTCCACATTCTGTGCCTAGGGCTACTTGAAGAGGAAACAAACCATAGAGACAAATCTGAGACCTCCTCTATTTTGTCAAGTTTCAAAGAGCTACTACAAACCATGTTGGATTTAGAGTTCCAAATTCATCTATCTATATAAGAGAGAACAGAGAGAAACCTAAATATAAAAACTGCTACTGTACACGAACGCTTCAACCTAGAAGAACAAAATTTGGTGAGCCAAGTGGGATTTGTGTACTGATCATTACCACCAAGTATCAACAAGATTGTGTGAAAAAATATTTGCTGGTATTTCGGAAACTCGTTATTTCTTGGAAGCTTGGCAACCCCTTTCAATGAAAGTGCTTTTCCCGAGTCTCTGCCTAGGGCTACTTAAAGAGGAAACAAACCATAGAGACAAAACTGAGAATTTCTTTATTTTGTCAAGTTTCAAAGAGCTACTACAAACCATGTTGGATTTAGAGTTCCAAATTCATCTATCTATATATGAGAGAACAGAGTGAAACCTAAATATAAAAACTGCTACTGTAGACGAACGCTTCAACCTAGAAGAACAAAATTTGGTGAGCCAAGTGGGATTTGTGTACTGATCATTACCACCAAGTATCATCAAGATTGGGTGAAAAAATATTTGCTGGTATTTCGGAAACTCGTTATTTCTTAGAAGCTTGGCAACCCATCTCAATGAAAGTGCTTTCCACAGTCTGTGCCTGGGGCTACTTGAAGATGAAACAAAAAATAGCGACAAAACTGAGAACTCTTTTATTTTGTCAAGTTTCAAAGAGCTACTACAAACCATGTTGGATTTAGAGTTCCAAATTCATCTTTCAATATAGGAGAGAACAGAGGGAAACCTAAATATAAAAATTGCTACTGTAGACGAACGCTTCAACCTAGAAGAACAAAATTTGGTGAGCCAAGTGGGATTTGTGTACTTATCATTACCACCAAGTATCATCAAGATTGGGTGAAAAAATATTAGCTGGTATTTCGGAAACTCTCTATTTCTTAGAAGCTTGGCAACCCCTCTCAATGAAAGTGCTTTTCCACAGTCTGTGCCTAGGGCTACTTGAAGAGGAAACAAACCATAGAGACAAATCTGAGAACTCCTTTATTTTGTCAAGTTTCAAAGAGCTACTACAAACCATGTTGGATTTAGAGTTCCAAATTCATCTATCTGTATAGGAGAGAACAGAGGGAAACGTAAATATAAAAACTGCTACTGTAAACGAATGCTTCAAAATAGAAGAACAAAATTTTGTAAGCCAAGTGGGATTTGTGTACTGATCATTACCACCAAGTATCATCAAGATTGGGTGAAAAAATATTTGCTGGTATTTCGGAAACTCGTTATTTCTTAGAAGCTTGGGAACCCCTCTCAATGAAAGTGCTTTTCCACAGTCTGTGCCTGGGGCTACTTGAAGAGGAAACAAACCATAGCGACAAAACTGAGAACTCCTATATTTTGTCAAGTTTCAAAGAGCTACTACAAACCATGTTGGATTTAGAGTTCCAAATTCATCTTTCTATATAGGAGAGAACAGAGAGAAATCTCAATATAAAAACTGCTACTGTAGAAGAACGCTTATACCTAGAAGACCAAAATTTGGTGAGCCAAGTGGGATTTGAGTACTGATCATTACCACCAATTATCATCAAGATTGGGTGAAAAAATATTTGCTGGTATTTCAGAAACTCGTTATTTCTTAGAAGCTTGGCAACCCCTCTCAATGAAAGTGCTTTTCCACAGTCTGTGCCTAGGGCTACTTGAAGAGGACAGAAACCATAGAGACAAATCTGAGAACTCCTTTATTTTGTCAAGTTTCAAAGAGCTACTACACACCATTTTGGATTTAGAGTTCCAAAATCATCTATCTATATAGGAGAGAACAGAGGGAAACCTAAATATAAAAACTGCTACTGTAGACGAATGCTTCAACCTAGAAGAACAAAATTTTGTAAGCCAAGTGGGATTTGTGTACTGATCATTACCACCAAGTATCATCAAGATTGGGTGAAAAAATATTTGCTGGTATTTCGGAAACTCGTTATTTCTTAGAAGCTTGGGAACCCCTCTCAATGAAAGTGCTTTTCCACAGTCTGTGCCTGGGGCTACTTGAAGAGGAAACAAACCATAGCGACAAAACTGAGAACTCCTATATTTTGTCAAGTTTCAAAGAGCTACTACAAACCATGTTGGATTTAGAGTTCCAAATTCATCTTTCTATATAGGAGAGAACAGAGAGAAATCTCAATATAAAAACTGCTACTGTAGAAGAACGCTTATACCTAGAAGACCAAAATTTGGTGAGCCAAGTGGGATTTGAGTACTGATCATTACCACCAATTATCATCAAGATTGGGTGAAAAAATATTTGCTGGTATTTCAGAAACTCGTTATTTCTTAGAAGCTTGGCAACCCCTCTCAATGAAAGTGCTTTTCCACAGTCTGTGCCTAGGGCTACTTGAAGAGGACAGAAACCATAGAGACAAATCTGAGAACTCCTTTATTTTGTCAAGTTTCAAAGAGCTACTACACACCATTTTGGATTTAGAGTTCCAAAATCATCTATCTATATAGGAGAGAACAGAGGGAAACCTAAATATAAAAACTGCTACTGTAGACGAATGCTTCAACCTAGAAGAACAAAATTTTGTAAGCCAAGTGGGATTTGTGTACTGATCATTACCACCAAGTATCATCAAGATTGGGTGAAAAAATATTTGCTGGTATTTCGGAAACTCGTTATTTCTTAGAAGCTTGGCAACCCCTCTCAATGAAAGTGCTTTTCCACAGTCTGTGCCTAGGGCTACTTGAAGAGGAAACAAACCATAGAGAAAATCTGAGACCTCCTTTATTTTGTCAAGTTTCAAAGAGCTACTACAAACCATGTTGGATTTAGAGTTCCAAATTCATCTATCTATATATGAGAGAACAGAGGGAAACCTAAATATAAAATCTGCTACTGTAGACGAACGCTTCAACCTAGAAGAACAAAATTTGGTGAGCCAAGTGGGATTTGTGTACTGATCATTCCCACCAAGTATCATCAAGATTGGGTGAAAAAATATTTGCTGGTATTTCGGAAACTCGTTATTTCTTAGAAGCTTGGGAACCCCTCTCAATGAAAGTGCTTTTCCACAGTCTGTGCCTGGGGCTACTTGAAGAGGAAACAAACCATAGCGACAAAACTGAGAACTCCTATATTTTGTCAAGTTTCAAAGAGCTACTACAAACCATGTTGGATTTAGAGTTCCAAATTCATCTTTCTATATAGGAGAGAACAGAGGGAAACCTCAATAAAAAAACTGCTACTGTAGACGAACGCTTCAACCTAGAAGAACAAAATTTGGTGAGCCAAGTGGGATTTGTGTACTGATCATTAGCAACAAGTATCATCAAGATTGGGTGATAAAATATTCGCTGGTATTTCGGAAACTCGTTATTTCTTAGAAGCTTGGCAACCCCTCTCAAAAAAAGTGCTTTTCCACAGTCTGTGCCTAGGGCTACTTGAAGAGGAAACAAACCATAGAGACAAATCTGAGACCTCCTTTATTTTGTCATGTTTCAAAGAGCTACTACAAACAATGTTGGATTTAGAGTTAAAAAATCCTGTTTCTATATAGGAGAGAACAGAGGGAAACCTAAATATAAAAACTGCTACTGTAGACGAACGCTTCAACCTAGCAGAACAAAATTTGGTGGTCCAAGTGGGATTTGTGTACTGACCATTAGCACCAAGTATCATCAAGATTGGGTGAAAAAATATTTGCTGGTATTTCGAAAGCTCGTTATTTTTTAGAAGCTTGGGAACCCCTCTCAATGAAAGTGCTTTTCCACAGTCTCTGCCTAGGGCTACTTGATGAGGAAACGAACCATAGAGACAAATCTGAGAACTCCTTTATTTTGTCAAGTTTCAAAGAGCTACTGCAAACCATGTTGGATTTAGAGTTCCAAATTCATCTATCTATATAGGAGAGAACAGAGAGAAATCTAAATATAAAAACTGCTACTGTAGACGAACGCTTCAACCTAGAAGACCAAAATTTGGTGAGCCAAGTGGAATTTGTGTACTGATCATTACCACCAAGTATCAACAAGATTGTGTGAAAAAATATTTGCTGGTATTTCGGAAACTCGTTATTTCTTAGAAGCTTGGCAACCCATCTCAATGAAAGTGCTTTCCACAGTCTGTGCCTAGGGCTTCTTTAAGAGGAAACAAACCATAGAGACAAAACTGAGAACTCCTTTATTTTGTCAAGTTTCAAAGAGCTACTACAAACCATGTTGGATTTAGAGTTCCAAATTCATCTATATATATAGGAGAGAACAGAGGGAAACCTAAATATAAAAACTGCTACTGTAGACGAACGCTTCAACCTAGAAGAACAAAATTTGGAGAGCAAAGTGGGATTTGTGTACTGATCATTACCACCAAGTATCATCAAGATTGGGTGAAAAAATATTTGCTGGTATTTCCGAAACTCGTTATTTCTTAGAAGCTTGGGAACCCCTCCAATGAAAGTGCTTTTCCACAGTCTGTGCCTAGGGCTACATGAAGAGGAAACAAACCATAGAGACAAATCTGAGACCTCCTTTATTTTGTCAAGTTTCAAAAAGCTACTACAAACCATGTTGGATTTAGAGTTCCAAATTCATCTATCTATATAGGAGAGAACAGAGAGAAACCTAAATATATAAACTGCTATTGTAGACGAACGCTTCAACCTAGAAGAACAAAATTTGGTGAGCCAAGTGGGATTTGTGTACTGATCATTACCACCAAGTATCAACAAGATTGTGTGAAAAAATATTTGCTGTTATTTCGGAAACTCGTTATTTCTTTAAAGCTTGGCAACCCCTTTCAAAGAAAGTGCTTTTCCCGAGTCTCTGCCTAGGGCTACTTAAAGAGGAAACAAACCATAGAGACAAAACTGAGAATTCATTTATTTTGTCAAGTTTCAAAGAGCTACTACAAACCATGTTGGATTTAGAGTTCCAAATTCATCTTTCTATATAGGAGAGAACAGAGGAAAACCTAAATATAAAAACTGCTACTGTAGACGAACGCTTCAACCTAGAAGAACAAAATTTGGTGAGCCCAGTGGGATTTGTGTACTGATCATTAGCAACAAGTATCATCAAGATTGTGTGAAAAAATATTCGCTGGTATTTCGGAAACTCGTTATTTCTTAGAAGCTTGGCAACCCCTCTCAATGAAAGTGCTTTTCCACAGTCTGTGCCTAGGGCTACTTGAAGAGGAAACAAACCATAGAGACAAATCTGAGAACTCCTTTATTTTGTCAAGTTTCAAAGAGCTACTACAAACCATGTTGGATTTAGAGTTCCAAATTCATCTATCTATATAGGAGAGAGCAGAGGGAAACCTAAATATAAAAACTGCTACTGTAGACGAACGCTTCAACCTAGAAGAACAAAATTTGGTGAGCCAAGTTGGATTTGTGTACTGACCATTGGCACCAAGTATCATCAAGATTGGGTGAATAAATATTTGCTGGTATTTCGGAAACTCGTTATTTCTTAGAAGCTTCGGAACCCCTCTCAATGAAAGTGCTTTTCCACTGTCTGTGCCTGGGGCTACTTGAAGAGGAAACAAACCATAGCGACAAAACTGAGAACTCCTTTATTTTGTCAAGTTTCAAAGAGCTACTACAAACCATGTTGGATTTAGAGTTCCAAATTCATCTTTCTATATAGGAGAGAACAGAGGGAATCCTAAATATAAAAACTGCTACTGTAGACGAACGCTTCAACCTCGAAGAACAAAATTTGGTGAACCAAGTGGGATTTGTGTACTGATCATGACCACCAAGTATCATCAAGATTGGGTGAAAAATATTTGCTGGTATTTCGGAAACTCGTTATTTCTTAGAAGCTTGGAACCCCTCTCAATGAAAGTGCTTTTCCACAGTCTGTGCCTAGGGCTACTTGATGAGGAAACAAACCATAGAGACAAACCTGAGAACTGCTTTATTTTGTCAAGTTTCAAAATAGCTACTGCAAACCATGTTGGATTTAGAGTTCCAAATTCATCTATCTATATAGGAGAGAACAGAGAGAAATCTAAATATAAAAACTGCTACTGTAGACGAACGCTTCAACCTAGAAGACCAAAATTTGGTTAGCCAAGTGGGATTTGTGTACTGATCATTACCACCAAGTATCAACAAGATTGTTTGAAAAAAT